>NW_028261398.1:1806926-2036926 GCF_051295495.1 Thamnophis sirtalis | reverse complement strand
ATGTCTCTCTCTAGCCAGTCTAATGATCTAAAAGCTGAGCAGAAGTCTTTTTTTTTTCAGGGTGAGCGGAAAAGTATAGTGTTTGAGTGGCACTTTTCATGCCTGCCATTCATCAGGCTGAAACCTCGCTCACAATTGGTGCTTGGCGCTTGGAATGTTGCGCAAATGTCCAGCAGACGAGACAGAAGTTCAAACTGTTGCTCTCTTAGGTGCTCAGGCATGAAACTGTGCCGCTCAAACACTATACTTTTCCGCTCACCCTGAAAAAAAATTAGAGGGAACATTGCTCCTAAGAGTATTTTTACTCCTAAAAACTAACTTTTAAGAACTAAAATTACCACAGGTGCTATCCTTACTACCCGAGAATAAGCTATTCCTTAGTGCCCCTTCCAACACCACCTCTAAGCCTCTGCTAGAATTACCTCAGGGTGCAAGAGGAAGCGCAGATGGGAGAGGGGTTTGGGTTTTTTTTCCCTCTCCCGCGCCCTTGCAGCCCTAACCCTAACCCTAACCCTCTTTCGAAGATGTGGCAGGCTCTCCGAAAAGTCTCGGTAACGAGTCCAGGTCAGGGTTGTGTACCATGAACCTGGAGTGTGGGGTTGTTGTCTTTTTTGTTCTTCCTCTCAAGAAGAGGAAAAGTGGACTTTCTGCTTTTTAAAAAGCAAGCTTTTGAGGACTTTGGAGGCCGATGTTTTTTGGACACCAAATTGAAAAACCCATGAGGGGACACGACTGGGGGAGGGGGGGGAAAGGATTTCATCCTGGTATTTCTTGCTTAAAAATCAAGCTTTTTGCACCCAGAGGAAAGGAGGAAAAATCCTGACCCTGCGGTCAGAAACGTGGGTGCTTTGGAGCAAAAACATTTTTGGATTGCCTACGTAGGATGGAACCCTCGACCTTCCGAATAAAAAATGATTATTTTGCCCACTAGACCGCCCTGCTGCTACTTAGAAATGGTAGCGATGAAGGTGCCTTAAAGCGACAACCGGAATCCAAGATGCTAATTTATGTAAAGAAATCCCTGTGGGGTAATAAAAAATATGAGCGAGAAAGAGGGGGGCCCAAGGGGCATTTCCAAAAGGTAACGTACCATTAAAAAGATTTCGACGCAACAGCGCCTGCCGTATCCGCTTTCGCCGTATGAAACGCTTCCCTGCTCTTCTTGAAAGATAAAAAATTTAAGGGCTGCTGTTCCTTCTTTCACCACCAGACGGCGATGTTGTCTATAAACTCACCCGCCGTAGGCAAACTGCTCTGAAATTCTCCTTCCCTTAAGTTGTGGCTTTGGAAATTTTTGTTCTGTTAGCATAAATCGTGCGGATGTGTTGTGTATTGTATTTCTTGCTCTTTTTAAAAATCAAGCTTTTGGGGGCTTTGGAGTGTTGAAAGAAATGTCCTTCTGGGTTCAGCTCCAAGTGGGGAAGAAGACACTGGAGACATGGAGGCTGCTTGGAAAGATGGTTTATTGTTGGACAGGGCCACATGGCTTGATCGCTGACCAGAGAAGGTGATCACATGCTTTGAAGAAGAGAAGGACTGAGGAAGGGGCTTGCTAGGCTTTTTATACCCGGTTTAGTCCCACCTCTCTGTTTCCTGTTCCTGTGTAAGAAATGTATTCTGATTGGTTGTCAGACTCCCATGGGGCCATGCAGGGGGCTACTCTCTAGGCTGTGATGAGTTCTCAGATGCCATGTGGAGAGTTGAGTAATATCCCTTCTCCCTACAGCTGCAGTGGAGGAGTCTTTTATTATGTAAAGTGGGCTAGCCTGGCCTTCTTAATGGGCCTATTGACAAAGTGGGGGTGGGCAAGACGTTACAGACAACTATTCTGTCTTTTAAAACATGTTTCTTTCTTTTCACATCCAGAGAAATATTCTGCCTTTTCAATATTTCCTCATCTGAAAGTGACCTCTTCTGATTAGCTTTTAATCTTTAGGCTTCTCAGCTGCAATGCCAACCTGAGCCACAGGAGGGTTGCACTTTGCATCGCTGGCATTTCCATATGCAACATGCTATTTCCCTAAAGTTTATGTTGTTTATCATTCACTATCCCTAAACTGAAATCCATGGAGTTTATTTGTGTTGAAAATGGAATGCTACTAATTCAGTCATAGCAACATAGATATTAATTTGCCTTTATTATCTATACTATCTTGTGTATCTAAAAGCTGCAATCACATTTCTTCCTCCCGGCAGCCTTTCAGAGTCTCCAGTCCAACCTTTCTTCCACTTTATTTGCTTTAATCTGTTTTAATTTATCATACTGAAGGTGTTCTCGGTCCATTCTTCATTTAACCTTTGCATTAATTGTGGTTCTTGGCATAGGTGAGTCAGATCAGCCAACTAAAGGTGCACAGTATTGTCAGATGTGGTCAATGAAATAAACAAGGAAATTTGATAAGCAATTTATTGACTTTTCTGAACTTGAGATTGACCTTTTGGAAAATGCCAATTTGGCATGGATTATGAATCTGTTAGCTGTCTTCCAGAATTACACTTGGTGATGAGAGCCAGTTTGCGGCTATGATTAAGACTGGAAAATGGGAGATGCTGAATTCTAGCTCTGCCTTAAAGCCAGCTATGTGACCTTGGGCCAGCCACACACTCTCAGCCCTTGGAAGGAGGCAATGATGAAGTACTTTGGAAAAGCCTTGCAAGAAAACTGCAGGGCTTTCCCAGGAAGCCTCTGAGAATCACTCAATTAAATCGAAGGGGAAAATACCAATGATACCAAGTTCTGCTTTCACATAACAGAACTTTGGCTCTGATGCTGCAGCTATTTAACGGGGTGCTTCAGACGTTATCTAAATGGCAAACTGTCCTAAGAACAACTGCAGGAACATTCCCATAAAATATGTTCAGATGATCAATGTGCCTCTCAGCCTTCAAAGTCTGGAAGCTTCAGATTTACTACGGGCACATCCTTCTGGTTTTCTGGTTTTATTTAACAAATTTATATGGCCACTCAACTTGCACTCAGTGTGCGTGCAACACACCAATACATATCCATGGGTGGAGTAAAGAAAAGGAGGAAGGAGAAAAAGGGAAGAAAAGGAAATGTGCAAAATAAAATGTGCATCTTCAACTAGATCAAAAAGCTATTCCTAAACAATATCACTTGGCCATAAGAGGTGTTGGAAGACATTGTTTCAAAGTCCCCAGATATAAGCTATCTCTGGAGAGAAGCAAAGGGCCAAAAAAATAGGAGAGAGAACAACAGATCATTCATGTAAAAAATGAGTGAAATTCTAAAATAACAATCTGTTTGCCAGCTTTTTAAAAAGAGCATATTGATTTTTAGGAACCGGTCTAAGCTACCAACAATTTGTAACACTAGGACAATTTTATAAAAACAATATTTATAGGGGGGGGGAAACATTAAACATGCTCACTTAACAGGACATCTTACTTTCAGAAATCACTGAACCTATGCAAAGAATTTATTTAAATTCTTTGCAACTATTTAGTTGCTGGCCAAGGTGCCAGATGACCTCTACTTGCCTCCTCCCCCCTTGGAAAAAGAGAGGCCCCTGGCCCACACAGAAGGAAGTGCTGGGGAAGACTGGGACTTGCTGGGAGAGTTTGACTCCTTAGAATTCAAAGCCCTCCCAACCCCTAATCTGTGACTTCAAAGAGGGATAAGCTTTGAGAAAATAGGGAACAGGAAAACAACTAAAGGGTGAGCTGCTTGCTCCAGGAAAGATCCCAGAAAGCAGGACAAAACACACACTGTTTTGCAACCAGCCGGTCAATTAATCCAGATATTTTCTTTTAGATCAATGGTCCAAAAGTTCATTTCCAACCTAGGATCAGCAAAATGTGCGGTATTTCTAATCCAAAGGTGGTAATGAAGATGTGCAAAATCTCCCCCTCTGCTCCCAAGCAGCTTCTGGCAGCTGCTGTTGGTACTTGGTGAATCTTCTGATCAACCAGAAGAATCACTTTTTATGTAATTTTAATGGTGGCCTATTTTGCAGAAGATTTCTCAAAATTAAAGTGAAAATAACTTGCTAAGAAATAGGGAATAAGCACAGTCTGAGCTCTAGAACACAAGACTATGTTTCTGAAATGGATTTATGCTTCAAGGACCGAGAACTGGAAGAAGGAATTTAATCTAGAAGGCAAAGGGAAATGCCAAATCACATTGCTGTTTCTGGAAAGCAGAACAAAGACCAACCTTACAGGAATCTGCACTGTTTAAATTTCATTTGAAGATTCACTTCCATTCAAGCTGTTTTGAGCTTTGGTTCTAGAAAAGATTTGTCCATAAACTAATGGTGAACCCTCCAATTTATTTAATTCTTGTTAAGAAAGATTCCTTAATTAGGAGCATCCATTGTCCTGCAGAGGAGTAGCCACTATAGCCTCACACCTGTGATGCTGATCAAGAAATGCAACATGAAGCATTCATGAGGGTGGGGAAATGGAATATCTGCTACGAGAATACTTTTAATCCACAGTGTAATAATGCCTCAATTTATATATTAGTTTGCCAAAATTCCTTCCTTCCTTCCACAGGATCCAGTTTGCAGCCGGTCATCCATCTCACTGTGCTTTACCCAATTACACTTTCTAGTAGGCACACTTAGAATTCCTAAAATTTCCCAGAAATTTCAGGCAAGACTGAAGATTGTGTCCGAGGTCTGTGTCTCCTGTGCAGTCAGGAGGAAATCCTGACCTTCTCCTGGCCCAGCCCTTGACGCAACCACACATCCCTCTCTGGGAGATAATCCCTTGATTGAGTATTGGTCACCCAGCCAAGAGAGGAGGCTCTTGAGCAGTGGCTCTCCTACTTAGAGCAGTGTCACCCTCCATGGCACTCCAGATCCTGACAACCCCAATGGCAAAGATGGTGTCGTTCTCTGGGATGTGTTGCCTCTTGGCCCTTCTCCTGGGACAGCCGAGCCTTGGATATCGGCAGCCGGGATCTTTCTCAGAGCCCAATGACTTTTTTGGCCTCTGGAACAAGATGAGACATGATGCAAACATCTACCAAGCTACCGTCATGTACCACCAGGCTGTGGGGCACTTGAACAAGGAGCACAACTGCACCTACCTTTCAGCACCTGGAGAAAAGGTCCACGTCCAAATGATGGCAAGTTTCTGGTTTTTCTCATTCTATTCACGTTTGCTGGCAAAGCTGCAAGGGCGCATTTTCTGATTAGGCTCATGCTTTTTATTGTGCACGCGCGCACACACACACACACACACACACCATGCTCTTTAGTGTCCCTCTTCTAAAATCCAAGAGCAGTACTTTAGTGTCTTATCTTTTGAACAGATTTGTTCTTCAAAATACTTTTTATCATTTTAAAGAATTCCTCTTCAGTAGCAGGGAAAGAGAGAGAGAACCGTGTCCTTTGCTCACTGGCTTCACTCACTGCCAACGGGACGCAAAATGGCCCAGTTTTCCTCCCTTTCAGCAGAATCTTCCTTGCTTGATGCCCCCTTTCCCTCCTTAGATCTGCTACTGTCATGAAGAAATGGTTTTTTTAAAGTACTTTCTGGCCTGATTCTTCAATCCTTACCTAACAGAATTTTTAAAAGGCAACTTAAACACTGTTATTTTGAAAATTCTGGTGCAAATTATGTAACATTCAAAAGACTCGATGGTCTTTTTCCTGGACTCCATCAGGTCTACCCAACCTGCTGCCAATCCTCTGAAGGGAAAACAGGGACATGGGGTGGGGAGGGGAGGACAAGAGGGAGCTCACCCGAGAATTTTCCTGGCTGTATTTCAGATTATGCATGGGAAAATTTACCACTTCACAACCGTCCTGGTGAAGGTCACGTGCCCTCCGGGGGAGAAAACACCAAGTCTTAAGAACTGTCAGATTGTTCCTGGATCACCGGTGAGGAAAGGGTTTTTATGCCATTTTTTAGAATGGGGTTTAGGGAGTCACTCCTAGCTGTTAGCATAGCTGAAATCTGGGTGGGCTGGAGGTAGCCCAGTGGGGTGTGCATAGGAGGAAGAAAGGTGGAGCGGGATTTGGGCCTTTGTGACCTCCAGCCAATGTAAACCCAGCTGTGTTGTTGTCCGTGAAGACAGCCTGAGCAGAAAGGTGAATGGGGCTCCCTCCCCCAGGGTTTCATCCTCCATTGCCTGCTGAGCTCCCCTCTGCCCCCAACAGTTTTCAGCCGGGCAGAGGTGCCAAAGCCACTGAGCTGTTTTTCCCTTTGGCCGGAGGAGGTCAAACTCTTCTTTGAAGAGCTGCGTTAGAATCCTAGAGGAAGGGAAGGGGGGGGCTCCTGATGCAAGTCGCTCCTGCCCTCTCCCCATCTGGGGGGGGGGGCATGCTGCCCCAGAAGCACCGCTCCTTTCTCCAGGATTATTGCTCTTGTAGAGGAGGGGCTGCCTTCATCTGGCACACGCCACCAGCCCTTTAGCCACCTTTGGCTGCCGTGGTCCCATCATTGGCACCAGGATGAGAAACTGGGAGCCTCTGAGGGGTGCCGGTCGCAGAGTCAGCTGCCCATAAAATACAGGGCTTCCTTCGGATGTAATGGAAATGCAGGAAAGGAGGTGGATGGGGGGGGGGGAGTGTCAGGATTTTGGAAAAAGTAAAGATCAGCCTCCGTGCAAGAGCTCTGCAAAGTCTTGTCTGTTTTATTTCTTTATGCCTGTAGAAATATAAGTGCAACTTGGAATTGGAAACCGTCCCTGCTTTCAACATCCTTAAAGCAAAAGTAAAAAGTTGTGAGGAGTACCAGGCCCCCCCGAGTCCTCCTGAGGTCCCATTTGCAGAAGAACCCGAAAAAGAAGAGGGCACTCCGTTCATGTGAAGAGAGCGGCTCCCCGGCTTCTCCTCCATGGCCACAGCGGTGGATCCCCAGCATAGAGATCCCCCTCCCCCCCCCCGACCGGTGCCCATGAAATGAGAATTCTGTAACAAAAATGGAATGATCCTAAATCTCATGAGTGGCAAAATGCTCTTCTTGGTTCTTATTCACGCTTTGCTTATACATTCCAAACACCCATCCGGTTCCAGATGGCACAAAATCTCCCCTCATGGAGGCCTCCTCAGAAACGTTCTTTAAAACTCGGCATCCCTCACTGGGAGACAAAACTGGTTTCCATTGCAAGAATTTGGCCAGACTTGCCTGCCTTCCCTTGGGAAATGGTAGGCCTCAGAGATTGACCCCAGGGTCCGTCCCCCTCAATTGACTCCACGCTGCCCTTCAGCCAGCGATTCCACCACGCTGGCACAAAGCCTGTGAGGAGGAGGAGGAGGAATCCGAAGAGGCCAATACAGTGCACATGGGGGGGGAGGGGAGGCTTTGGTAGACACAGAGCCAAAGACTGCAAGGCCATCTCCAGAAGCTGTAGGACCCACATCAGGAGGCTACGTTTGGGGAATCTGGCGTGGTCCCGGCCCAGGATCTCCCTCCCTCCCTCCCCCCCTCCTGTCTGTGGCTCAGGGCAGCTGTGATCGTTGCCCAGTCCTGGCCACGCACTCCCTCCAGCAGCAGCCGCAAGAGCAGCAGCCCTGCGTCTGTCTTTGCGTGGCACAGAAACCAAGGGCGGCCTTAGACTACCAGCCCAGCAAATGACCTGCCCTGCAGTCGCTCGGTGCTGGCTCAGCTGAAACAGCGAGATGCCCTTGAGCAATGTGTGTGAAAAATGGGTGTGTGTGGATGGGAGAGTGTTTGTAGCAACTAGAAAGAGGGTCAAGGAGACGCTGGAAGCAAGCATTGAAAATAAAGTATAAACTTGTCTTTTACAAACCCCCCACCCCAAACTACTGAGTGTCACCGAGGGCCAAGCCCCACAGCCTCCTCCCTCCCTAGCCCTCCCTCCTGGCCCAAAGTGGACACCCAGAGGGCCAAAGCGATCCACGGTCTCCTGTGTTTCTGCTCTGCCAGTTGGTTCAGGGCCCTTGTAATTTTGAACAGTTGCTGAACAAACGCGAAGCATCCTAGCCCTCTTCCTAAGGTTTCCTGCTGCTCTTCTGACACAGTTTGCAAAAGGAAGCTCTCAAGTAAGTTAGCCAAGGCTGAAGTAGCCGAGGGAAGGCACGTCAAGGAGTGCAAGGAAACACACAGAGCCATCGCATTTTATTTCATTTATTTCAAGGGCTTCCATTAAAAGTTTTGCCCTTTGCCCTTGTTTTACCCAACTAAAATCCATCCACGATTCTCAGGCCCAGCCCAGATGATCGATCCAATAATTGGCAACAGGAAAATCATGATTTGGTTGCACTGCCGCCTCCAGTGGTGGAAGGAGGGACGGCAGCCCCTGCACCCCCTCCGAAGCAACCCTCGAGTCTCGGCTTAGCTGGCTTTAACCTCGCAAAGTGGGGGCCCAAGGTTTAAACTTGGGCACAGCCAACCTTCCTCGGTTCGGCAACTGAAATGGAAGGGATGAGGTGGATGGATGAAGGGAGGGTGCAGGGAGGGACCTCTCCCCCTCTGGGGAAAAAAGCTTCCAATGGGGGCAAAGGTTATCCTGCAGAAAGGAAGGAGAAAGGAGGGAGGCAGAAGAGGCAGCTGGAGAGGAAGAAGCCCACCCCCCTTGCCCCGCCTGGGACAGAAGTGGCCCCTTCTACTGCCAAACTGGCTGACAGCCTCCAGAAAAGGGGGTGCAAGAGAGATGGGGGTGGGCAGCCACAGCAGTTTCTTCGCACTCGGCTCCTTTTCTCTCTGCCGGGAGGAGGAAGGCAACAAGGAGTGCCGAGTGCCACGATACTCGCAGAGGAGGGGGGAGCAATGAGTCCCCTGCCCTCCTTAAGCCCAGCCCTGCTCCTCCCCTAGAGGAGGGGAGGGGAGGGAAAGGGGGGGTCCAGTGATGAAAGCTGGGAAACTTGCTCTGAGGGCCTCTCGGCAGCCCTGCAGGTTGCTCAGAAGCCGCCGCAGCTTTTGAGGTCCCTGGGACGAGACGGCTACTCAATCTCCAGGATCAGATCATCCCCTTCTAAGCTCATCTCAGACTTGACATAGATCTTCTTGACCGTGCCTGACATGGGCGAGTTGACCACGGTCTCCATCTTCATGGCGCTCAGGACGCAGAGCGGGTGTCCCTTCTCAACCTGCCCGCCTTCCTTCACTTTGATGTCGATGACTTTCCCAGGCATGGGAGCCCCCACCTGGCCCTTGACGTCCTTCAGGGCTTTGGGGTGGAAGTGCATCTCCTGGCAAGGCAAGATTAAGTGTGTGAGGTGGGCAGAGGCACCCCTGGCTTCCTTCCGTTGCTTCCTGCCCAGGAGAGAGCGCGAGGGGGCTGGTGGAGACGGGGGGAGGAAGGTGGGTTCATTGGGAAGTAGTAGACACTCACTTGGTTGACAATCTTAGAACAGGTTGTGGCTAATGGCGTTAGGAATTAAGCTAAATATCATTTATGAGTAAGAGATATATTTTAAATGCCACTGATTTTAAAGAAGACCGATAACTCTGTACAGCAAAACCCAACCTCCCGGGGTTGAATTCTTTAAGGTGCCAGCCCTGCCCTGCCTCCCGCCTGCCTCTTTCCTTACCTTCATGGCCTTGGTGTCCTTGACCAGGATGGAGCGCAGCTGTCCATTCAGTTCGAAGAAGACTTCCCTCTGGCCAGCCCGGTTGAGGTCTCCCAGGGCTAAGGCCTTGATGTGCAGCGTCTTCCCCCGTTCCAGCTCCACCTGCGGGGGCACCAGGGAGGGAAGAGAGAGAGAGGGAGAGAGAGAGGTGGGTCCTTGCGACCTGGGCAACGGAGCCCCCGGGCCCTGCTACAGCTTCTGCGTCTCCTTCTGCAACCCCCCTTGTTTATCTCTGTGATATTGGAGGGCTTTGAAAAAGTGGGTTTCCTCCTAGATGATCTTCCCCTGCTCTTTCAAGGGCTGTCACTAGTTATCTGGACTTATAATCCTATCACTGAAGAGGTTTCAACCTTTTTCGCTTCTTTAACGCATATAAAGCAATAAGGAAATTGGTCCAGAGGAAAAGGTCAGGATGGAGGCATCACAGGAGCAGCGCACAACCAGGAGCAAGTTTGGGCTCCACCTATCCCTCAGGGGCGTCCCCACAAGGAGGCCAGGCCTGGATCTGTGGGGCACGCAGGCAAAACATCGTGAGTCACACGGGTGAGATGGGGGTTGTTTGTATTTAATGAAGGAATGAATGAAATGCCACGTTTGGTGCTCCTAGTCCAGACTAATCCTACACCGACCGGCCTCCCCCCTTCATCACCTTTGCTCATTCCTGGGGGGTCCAACTCCTGGCATTTTGACCCAACTTTTGGTGCTTCCTTTGGTGCTCTGGATCTCACCTCAAACTCCTCGGCTATCTTGGGCCCCTCCAGGAAGAGCCGCGTATTGAGACATTCGACAGGCCCAAAGGAGGCTGTGAAGTCCTTGAAGTCGCTGAAGACCTTGGGGTACATGGCAGCGGACAGGACGTCTTCTGGGGTGATCTCTTCATGCTTTTCGCACAACTCCTGCTCCAATTTTGCGAAGTCCAGAGGGGGCAGGGAGGCCCCGGGGCGGCCCTCCACCCGGGGCAGCCCTTTCAGCACCTAAGGAAGGACAATGGGTTTTGAGGTGGAAGCCCCATAGAAGCCGCCTTATCCCTTAGGAAGGGCATAATCTCTTTCTGCTCCTTCCGACGTGCTCGGCCTCCCCCTCAACTCCCCAAAGCAGGAATCGAGGGGTAGAGAATGTCTGAAAGCCTCCAGTTTCTTAGGTTTCAGCCATGCCAGAAGCCCCCCCCCCAAATGCAAAGAACAAACCCCTCAAATCCTTGGTATGAAGTTAAGAGAAGGCGGCTGTGGGTTTACTTCCCCCCCCCACACACACACAATTTCTCTGGGCTCCTCCTAGGTGGCAAGGCAGGCCCCCCCTTCCTACCTTGGAGCGGAGGGGCTCTGGGAAGCCCCCGTGGGGGATGCCGATGTAGCCTTGCAGGAACTCCACCACGGACTGGGGGAAGGAGAGCTCGTCTGCCTGAGCTTCCACGTCTTCCTGCGTCAGGTTGTTCTGAACCATGAACTGAGCCAGGTCCCCCACGATCTTCGAAGAGGGCGTCACCTGCACAGGGGCAGCAACGGGGGGGGGAGGGGGGCACACACACTGAGAGGAGCAGCACCAGGCGTGTCTCTCTCTCCCCAGAAGCAGCCAACAGCCATTGAGGCACAAAGGCAGACAAGGGGAGGGGACCCTTCAGCAGGCAGGGTGAGGCGGTCTTGTCAAGGCCCGGGAGGCAGGTAGAGAATCCAATGGTCACAGCTGCTACTGCCTTTTCCTGGAACAAACTGTGCTCAGAGAAATTAGACAGGGCTCTGGCAAGCTCTGGCTTTACGTAAGAGTGCGCTTTGGCCATGGAGGCCCCCTTCTCAAGGGATGGCAGAGAACATGGGTCTGAGCCGCCTGGGGCCTTTAGGGACCTTTGAACTAGAGACCGTCAACCCTTGAGAGGCCTGGAGCCCCTTAGCCAGTGACTGGCTAAGCAGATAATTATGCAAAGACCAGGGATCTTTTTGAGAGTTTCTTCGCCCGCCCACCTTTGTGATGTCCACCCTGCGCTCCAGGAGGGGAGAGGACTGGGGTGGGCAGACTGACCTTGATGAGGTCGCCAAGCAGCTTGTTGGCCTCCACATAGGCTTTCTTCACCTCCTTGAACTTGTGACCCAACCCCATGCTGTGGGCCTGGAAGTGCAGGTTGGTGTACTGGCCACCGGGGATCTCGTTCTCGTAGACGTCTGCGTTGCCAGATTTCATGGTGGCCGTGCAGTCGAAGGCCGCGTAGAGGCCCCGGGCCACCTCCCAGTATTCACTGTAGTCAAAGATTTTCTGCATCTGGATGCCTGAGGGGAGGGAGGGGGGAAATCCTTCCCATCAGCCCCCAGAGCAGGGGGCGGCCCTGCCACCCAACCTGAGCCCAGCTCCATTTCCAGACAGAGTCAACCAGCTAACCAAATGAACAAACCTTCTTTCGAGGTTGAATATGGCCGGGTCTGAGTCAGCGTCGTGTCTTCAGAAACACAGTGCAGTGACCCCTTTCAGGACTGCCCCCTTCCCCTTCCTCTAAGCAGCTGCAAGTGACAAAGGTTCCTCCCTGCCAGAGGGCGCCAGGGGCCGGTGCGCTCAACTGGTGGCGCCTTGCTCTGGGACAAGGGACGGGTTGACGCAGCTGCAGAACCCCGTCCTGAATTGCCCCGGGCACTCTGGGCTGACGGTTGTGGGGATAAAATGGGGTGGGGGGATCTCTGATCTGACGTCTGGGGAGCCCCCTGATTCCCCAAGGGGAGCCCAGTTCGCCAAAGGTCCGGAAGACATCCAGACAGCTCAGCAAACAGCCACAAAGCTCCTCCGGGAAGAAATAAACCAGTCCGAGGAATAAAGTTACCAGTCCTGAGAGGGCCACCTGCAAGGAAACTCCTTGTGCCGGACAGGCATGGAGAAGAGCGGCTCCACGAGAGAATCCTAGAGGCTACGAAGTCTCCCCCAATCTTACTAAGCGTAGGAAGCCAGACGTTTGCCCACGGCTTTCCCCCCACTCACTTCTCAGAGGGCTCAAGGGCTGGTCTGGCTGGTTCCCGAGCCTTCCGAGGGCAGGGACAGCCTTGGCTGGAATGCCCTGGCCCTGGCCAGGGGCCAATTATTTCTCTCTCCCCCCCCTCTCCCCCTCCCTCTTCCCCTCTCCCTCCCTCCCTCTCTCTCTCACACACACAGACATCTTCTTTCTGCTTCTGTTCTTGTGGGCTATAATTCTGATTTTAAAAGTTGGCGTAAGCTGCTGTGGGTTCACTTGGACTGACTGGCCGCAATTCCTTACATAAATAGATTTTTTAAAAAATTTCTTTGTGGAATTACGATTTTATAATTGCTCAAAGCAGCTCGAAGGCCTGGCATTTATTCTCCTGCTGCAGCCCACAGGCCAGACAGGAGGGGGCAAAATCCTGGCTGCTGACTGGCCTGGGGTGCCCTTTGTGGGGCCGACGAGAACCCCTTCCGCTTCTGCTTCAGACCTGTGTCATGCTCTGTGCCACGGGTACAAGCCACCATCGCACCCATGCTCGGTTGGGAAGTCATGCCCGACATGGAATCCACCGCAACATCAACAATGTCAGCCCCGGCAGCAGCGCAAGCCAACATGGAAGCCACGCCGGCCCCTGAAGTGTCATGGGTGTGAATGTGAAGCGGGACGTCGGGGAATTGCTTGCGCAGTGCCCCCACGAGCAGGGAGGAGGCTTGTGGCTTCAACACTCCAGCCATGTCCTGCAAGAGAAGAGGGCAAAGGCTGCCGGTGAGGAGGAGGAGAGGTGGAGGGAGGAGATGCAGCTGCAGATAAGACGGTTCCCCTGGGGTCGAGGGAGGGGCGTCAGCTTCCCTTCTGGAGCCAGGCCAGGGGGAGGAAGAGGAGGAGGACAACCGGCTCCCTCGGACTCTTTCATTTCAGCTCCAAGTCCCAGGAAACCTCCTGGATGGAACGCCATGAGGAAGAATGGAAACGGGTGTGCCCTGCCCCCTGGGGGGAGTGGAAGCATGCAGGCAAAGCCTTCCCCACCCTCCCTCCCTCCCTCCCTCCCTCCCGGCCTACCTTGATGGCCAAGATGTGAGTCCCGGCTTTGACCAGCTGCTCCGCAAGGCTAAGGTAGTAATCCAAGGTGTACTTGGTCCGGCTGGGGTCAGCCACATCCCCCGTGTAGGAGATCGCAGCCTCCACCACGCCCCCAGCCTGTCCAGCTGCCTCCATCCCCAGCAGCATGTTAGGGAGGTAATTGAGGGAGTCAAAGACACGGAAGATGTCCATCCCATTCTCTCTGGCCATCTCGCAGAACCTGCCATGGGGACGGAGAGGACCTGAGTCAAGGCCAGGCTCTGCTTCACGGCCTGCCTGGGAGGGAGGGAGGGAGGGAGGGAGCAGGCTAGCCAAAGGCAGATAAAACTCTAGCAAGGATGTCGGCTTAATGTGGAAAGCCACAATTGGGCTTTTCCTCCAAGGTGACTGAGCTTCCAGGAGGGACCAAAGGAACGTAAAGGATTCAAACAAGGAAAAACAAAAGCTTCTTGAGCAGAAAATGCATAACTGCCCAAATAAACCTCAGAAAGGCAGGACCGGTTCTGAGAAAGACCAGAAGACCGGCAGGCGAAGCTGCCCACCACTTACTTGAAGACAGAGTTATCTGGGTAATTGGTGTAGCCCACCGCATTCGCCCCCCTCAGCAGCATCTGGAATGGGACATTGGGGATGAGCTCTCGCAGCTCCTGCAGCCGCTGCCAGGGGCACTCGTACAGGAAGCGCATGGCAACATCGAAGGTGGCACCTGGGAGGGAGGGAGGGAGAGAAGGGTCAGCGAGGGGTCTCCTGCACTCATCTGAAGCCCTGGGGTTCATTGGGAGCTTCCTCTCAGCCCCTTGACTGTCAGAAAGAAAAATACATCAGGGGACCCAGAGCGTGTTTTCTTCCCCAAAGGGCTCTCGGCTGGCACAGCAGCAAGTCTGAGGAGGAGGAGGGGTCCTTGGTCAAGTGGTCTGGCTCTGGCCTCAGTTGGAGCCATGGAGCCAAGTTCAACTCCTTTGTTCACTGCCATCTTCACAGCAATATCCCTGCTTACGGCCCTTAATTCCATGAGTTCTATACGCCAGAGAGACTCAGGCCTGTGGGAGCCAAACCTGTGGCCAAATTCAAGAGTCAACAGCCCACTCATTTCAAAACAGCCTCTGCTCAAGTGTTTCAGATATTTCGCAGACCTGGGAAAGGAATCAGATCCATCTGGAAAGGATCTGGATGAACACAATTGGAGTCTGAGGTGAACATGCAAGGGAGTGAAGATGCAGCTTTAATAAGGATGAAGGACCACATGTGGGTCATTACATAAGTAGGAATTTTACTGCAATGAGGGCGACATTTCCATCTGCCAACAGCTGGGCTGGCAGCTTCTTCAAGGTGACCCACTCTCTCCTGGACAAAGGGGCCATCTGTTGGATGAAGTCGCTCATAAGAGATCTGTTCCAAGTGGGGCCTGACTGTAAACATGGATCTTTTAAGTGATCCCACTTAACTCCCACATGGAGTTGACTGCTCCGTCATCTGAGAAGAGGTGAACCTACTGGTCCTGAGGAACTGGAGAGGATCCTCAAAGTTGTAAGTGGGATCACTTAAAAGATCCATGTTGCTTATGATGGTACGAAAACTATCCCAAGATGACGTGTGGTGGGGATCCATCTGGTAACGATGCATCCTTGAGGGACGACTCCTCAAGAAACAAAGTTTATTTGGTCTCCAGCTACCCATTTTAGGGAAGGTTGTTGAGAAGATGATTGGAAGCCCTCTGGGGGTCGGAAGTGAGGAAATTAAGTTGTGGCAATTCTCCTTTTTCCAAAAGCAGCTCCAGTTGGGGGCAGGCAAAAGGTCTGACATGGCATTTCGCCACTGCTCTCACCCTCCCCATCCAGTTCTACCTGACATTGCAAGGGGAGGAATTAAGTACCGTCAGAAAGACGGTCACACAGAGCGATGCATCCTAATAGTAGAGCTCAGGACTCGGGACTGGCTGAATGCCTCTCTGGCACCACATAACTCCCCCCCCCACCCCCAAGACACGATGATTGACTGCTGTGTTTAACCCACCCCTCCTGCTGTTTGACTGACCAATCAGGGAGGCTTTATTACTGCTTGTACCACCTTATTTTTTCTGCTGCGCTGCAATGCTCTCTCCTCCCAGGCTCTGATTAGATAAAATGGAGCCCTTTATTCTGCTGACTGGCCTTGGGAATTGTAACGTTTGTATAATCCGGTAAGAAGGCTGGCAAGGTAACAAAAAGCCAAATCCTCACTTGAAATTAAAATATCCATTTTTATGCCATTCTTAAGCTCTTTGGGTAATTTTGTTATTTTATTTGCTCTTCTGATTTGCTGTTTTTGACCAGTTATAATACTAAGCTTGCTAGGTCTTCCTTCAGGCTCACAGCTCTACTACTATCGCCCGTGGTGATTATGTGCAGGCAGGGTAAACCTGTCCCTTTATTTCAAACCTGAGTTGCTAGCTTCATCGAGAGCCCCTGGGGGCAAACGTCCACTCAGAACGCACGTGGGCAGCCCCATCTCAGCTGGCCATCAACCTGGCAGCCAGAAACCTCCTCACAAGCTTCCTCACAGACTTCCTGGGGGGGGGGGCAGGGGGACCCCAGCGCTCTCTCACCTCCCCAGTTCTCGATGCTGAAGAGCCTGCTGAAGTTGTGAGCTACGAAGGGGGCAATCTTCTTCAGGTCGTGGGTGCGAACGCGAGTGGCCAGCAGGGACTGGTGAGCATCTCGGAAGGTGGTGTCCATTAAAAGCAGGCCCTGGTGCTGCCGAATGGCCTTGGCGAAGCCCGCAGGGCCCTCTCTGAGAAGGACGTCCCGGAAGCCGTCGGGGGGCTGACCTGTTGCAGAAAAAGGATTCCGTTACATGCAAAGCACAGAAAGTGGCAATGAAAACCTCCCTCCTTTCCCAAGGACCCGGAGCTTCTGCGGACTCTTATCTAAGGATTTTTAAACTGGCAAAGGAACAGCTCTCCTCTTCTCCTCCCGTGCTGGTGTCCATTCCAGAGTCTGTTGCAGCCACCACACCAAAGAGCCTCGGGGCCTCCAGGAGAGACTCACGGACCAGCAGCCTTTGCCCCTGCAGGGACCTTCCTCAGATGCCCTGCGGCTGCAAGCAGAAGTGCCCACCATTCCAATTAAGATCAGCAGCCAATTGCAAAATGGCTAATTAAAGGTTAGCCAAACCTCTGTTGCTCGGTTGGTGGGCTGAGAAGGGCTCATCCTCAGGTAGAAGGACCCCTCCCCAGAACAAAGTATTCCACAGAACAAGAAAAGAAGCAGAATTTCCCCTAAAGGGGAAGAGGAGAAAAATCTCCTTTAAAAAGGCAGAAAGAAGCCCCAGTTTTTCCTCCACTAAAACACCCTGCAGGCAAAGTTTAAGGAAACCAAGTTTCATTCATAAAATAATGCGCACATTGTAAAAGCCATCTCCAAGAAGAAAGCAGAACAGACCAAGGACTGGAATTGATGGAATCCTCCGTATTCCATCGGCCAGCCAGTGTCGGCTGGCAACTACAAGGAGGAGGGCCTTCTCAGTAGTCGCCCCGACCCTTTGGAACGAACTCCCTGTGGAGATTCGTGCCCTCACCACCATCCAGGCCTTCCGCACAGCCTTGAAGAACTGGCTAGCCCGTCAGGCCTGGGGATGAAGATAGTTGCCCCTCCCGAATGATGAATGCATGTTGGTTACTGTTTTTATTATATGTGTCTTTGTTATTGTCTGTATTTCCCCTTCCCCGATTTTATGTGAGCCGCCCTGAGTCCCCTCAGGGAAAAGGGCGGCCTACAAATGTCAATAAAATCACTAAAAAAATAATAATCACTGATTGTGCAAGGTCAAATTAGGAAAACCAAACACTTAGGATTTACATTTCCCCTTTTCCTTTAGGGCCAGTCATGACTCCACCTGCCACAAAAGAGAATCTCACGATGACAATTAAAGCACTATATCAAGTCCAAGGGGCAGAGAAGAAACTTTTTCATATAAATCCCAACAATCCCTGATAACAAAGAACCCAGAAACATATAAAAACTCACAAACTCACAACCCCAATTTGCCAGCTGCCCCCCAAATCCATGCTGTTGTCACTGTTGTTACTGGGCAATAAGCAGAAGCCTCCTTTGCAACTGGAAACAGTGAAGGACTGGCCCGCGGTGCCTCTGCCAGCAAAAAGGGAGCTCAGAGGGGCCACATGCAGCCACATCACGTATGGAAATGGGGCCAGGCGGGCTGCACACGTCTCCCCAGAGCTCCTCTTTCATTGGCAGAGGGCTAAGAAAACGAATCAAAAGCAAAGCAATACGACAGGAGAAATGTTTCCCCTTTTGCATTTGAGCATCCAAGAAGGGAGAGGAAAGGAGAAAGGAAAAGAGGAAAGAGAAAGAAAAGGAAGGAAAGATGGGAAGGGAGCAAGGAAGGAAAAAGAAGGAAAGGGGAGAAGAAAGAATGAGAAGGAAAAGGGAAGAAAAAAAGAAGGAAAGGAAGGAAGGTTTAGCAGGGGGCCACAAGCAGCCTTTGGCTCCTCCTCCTGACCTTTCCTGGTGGTCCCCCATCCTATCTCTGAAGATGCTTTGTTGCAAAGTCGGGTCTCCCTGCGTGGAGACGGACGGCACTGGGGAAGCAGGGCTGGGCTGGAGGGCCCCGGGGCCCTGGGAGCTCGAGGGCCAGGCACTTGTACTCTGCTGCCTAGGCCTCTGGACAGCCTGCCCTGCCACCTGACGGTCCTCTGCATGGCTTGAGAAGGATGGCGAGGCTCCTCTGGACAGTTTGGTTCTCTCCCTGGTGTCACCTTCCTCTGATGGAGACAATGGATCCCCCCAGCGCCACCTGGGCCACCACAGCCCCCCCCCGACATGAGTGACGTCGAGCTGGCCATGCCCACCCCAGCCCCTTCGAGGTCAACCGTGCTCTCCTCAGCTCCTCACGACTGCAATAGATGTCCAGAAGCGGCGGCGGCTGTATGCTCAGAAAAGCAACTTCGGGAAGGTCCTTTGCTAGCAGGTTCTAGGATGTCTGCCGCCACCAAAGGACCTTCCCAAAGTTGCTTTTCTGAGCACGGGGAAAACAGACGGTATTTTGTCCCTTCTGTCTCCCCGTTGCTCAGAAAAGCAACTCCGGGAAGGTCCTTTGGTGACAGCAGGCATCCTAGGACATGCCTGCTAGCAAAGGACCTTCCCGAAGTTGCTTTTCTGAGCAACGGGGAGACAGAAGGGACAAAATACCATCCGGCCGGGATGGGTATACAGGGCCGGGGACGGGGCAGGCTTACTTCCGGGTCTGGTGACCAACCGGTTCGCGAGAACTGGCGGGGACCGGCAGCAACCCACCCCTGGAGCAAACCCTGGGAATGCTGGATTCCCCAGAACAGATGAGATGGGGCAAGGGGGCTCCTTCCTCTCCAGGGGAGGGAGGGAGGAAGGGAGGGACTAGGTCCCTTGATCAAGCTAATTCTCTCTCCTACTTTTCCTTCCAGTCCCTTCTTTTTAGCCCTATTCCTGTACAGTGGAATGGAGGCTGCAGAGAGTCGCAGGAGACTTGGGTAGTTTATGAGTCCCACCAGGTCAGCAAGTGATTAACCATCCTTGGCCGTAAATGGTCCCCGGGATCCCAAGTGCTTCTGTGACTCAGGGCGGCAGCGGCAGCGGCAGCCGTTTCCTGAAGGCCAGCAGTTAGTGGCGGTCCAGCCGAGCGTTTTCTTTGCTGCAGCCAGATGTCTTGGGGGCGGCTCCCCCAGTTCTTCTGGAAAACAAGAGGGCTTCTGGGAACAACTCACCTAAGGGAACCGCAGGGACCAACGGATCAATGGGCGAAGGTTGGGCTTTCACAGGGATGGGCGTGGTGGGGCCATTGACCATGACGTGTCCTGGAAAGGAAGAGGAGGAGGAGAAGTCAACGGAGGGGACTGCCTGCAGATGCCCCTGGCTGCTCACAGCAGGAGAGAAAGGCTTTGCCCATCCCCTAACGGGGTTCTGAACTTCCGTTTCTAAGAAGTAACCCCGAGATGATTCAAATCCATTTGGCTTCCTTTCTCGTTCCCAGCCCAGTCAAGACCCAATGTGTGAACCCACCGAAGACCCGAAGCAAGCTGGGCTGAGATCTCTGCCTCTCCAGGGGGAGGGTGTGGATCGGAACAAGGGTTTAAGTGACAGAAAGCAGATCCTGTTACATGGGGGAGAGATTCTTAATAGTGACAGCAGTGGATCCCCCTCTGCTGGAGGCAGCCATTGGTCACGAAGGGCTTGGGTTCCTTGATCATTGTGGGGGGGGTGGGGGTGCAGTCTTTTGGATGGCAGGATTCTAAACCTACCCAGGTAGTGGAGCAGCTTCTGAGCTCTGTTCTGGCCAGGCCGCAGATGGAAGAGATCTGGGTTTTCATCAATGAACTGGGTGTCCACAGTGCCATGGAGAAACTGATCATTACTGAGCACGTTCTGCAGGAAAGGGATGTTGGTCTGAAAGGGAAGGGAGAGCAGAGGGAGAGGAGGCTGAGGAGAGGCACTACGGGTGGCTCCGTTTCTGCACCCCTCAACAGCACAAGGAGCCTCTTCTGAACTGAACTGGCTCTTCTCGGGATTCGGCTGGATAACCCGGAGACGCCTGTTGCTGGATGAGACTGGAAGCCCGACTCACCTCTTCCGGTCAAAGCCAGGTAAATCCCCCCAGACGATGGCAGCAGGCCTGGCACCTGGCCCAGAGAGGCAGAGCCACTGATTACGCCCCTTCTGCGTACCTGCAGCTGCTCCCATAATGGCTGCTAGAGCAGACTGCCCTTCCCCCCATGAATTATGTTCCTGTGCAATGATTGATAGCAAGTGGGAGGAGGGCCAGGCCTCCGGGGCCAAAGGGGACGGAATCTTGTCTCTGGGAGGCCTACAAAAGGGGGGAGGGAGCGGCAGCCATGTGAAGCTGGCACCGAAGGGCACTCTGCTGGCCAAGAGGGAGCCTGATCCCCTTCACAGCCAGCCACATGCACAGCGGGGAAGCCGCCGCCGTGGGCAGCCTTTGGCTTCTTGCAGTGGAAATCCAGAGGGAAGCCCAAGGAGGCTCCACTGAGCTGCCAGTCCCGAAAGCTTCTTCTCCCGTCACTTCTCCACTTGGACTGGTCTAACTCGGGTATTCACTGACTGCTTTAAAACAGATGGGGCTGAAATAAGCAAATACCCCAAACAACCTAGGAACCACTTCATTTGAAACCCTGCAGTGGCGTGTCCTGCCTTGGGCGGTGGAAAGGGTACGTTTGTGAGCAAAGTTATGATCTGGAGGAACATTTGTCAAGACAAAGCTCAGAGGAGCCTCCGCACTCGTCCAGCTTCCTTTGGGGCTTCAGGGGATTTCACCCCACGTGCTCTGGCGCCATTGTCAAAAGCAGAAAGGGAGCCCCAAACTGCATCTACACTCTACAAATCTCTTGTCTGGCCCCGTCTTCAAGCTTCCACTTTCTAAGACAATTCCAATTTCAGATAATTGTATCAACTTTGAACAGAGCGACTTTCTCTGCTAAACTTAAAGGAGTCAAAAGTAATGACAAGTACAACAATGAGCCTCAGAATGGACAATGAAGGTGTACAAGGGGCGGAGAGCTTCTGCCTTCCAGGATCAACCATCCACGGAAGGAAGGCGGAGGCAGTTAAGAAACACGCCGCAGGTGATCAGCCTTGGGCAGAGCAGCCCTTGCAATTCGGTGACTCTGCTACTTCTAGTCCCACAAAGATCAGAACGAGGCGAGACGGAGGATTCCATGCAACCCTCTACGGCAATGAAAGGTGGACTTTGAAGAAGCAGGTTATGAAGAGCGTTAATATCAGAACTTTGATCTTTTGAATTCTGATTTTGGAAAAGGCCGCTGAGGATATCGTGGACAGCCAAGAAAACAAACCAATGGATCATTGAACAAATCGGACCCCTTGAGGCACAAAGGGCCGGCTCGTATGACCAGCTCTCTGCAGAAGGGTCTACTGCTGGGAAAGAGGGAGAAGAGAAGAAAAGAAGAGAACCCGTAGCAGATGGGACACACTCGGCCACAGTGGCAACGGGGGCTCTGCCAAAAGGCCTGAAAGGCCAGGGATCATCAGGGGGGAAATAAACCGGTTTCTGTTGTTGCTGAGGGTCAACAATGGAGCGATGGGACGTAAGCAATCAATCCATCACTTCTTTTACATCAAACGTTCCCATGCCGGGGAGCAGGTGGGTCATTTTGGCTGTTCTTGCCCAAATCTTGATCTCAGTGCCTGACTGGGAAATGGAAATTCCCAAACACTGTTTCTTCATTCTTAGCCCCCCACCCAACAATGAATTCATTATTTTTCTATGCAGTAACATGCACGTTAAAAATAATTTTAAAAGCAAGCTGTGAACTTAATGGTAGTGATAAAGACTGGTATCTTCTGAAGGAAGAAGGTTTTAAGCAATGGAGAGGCATTTTCAACAAGGCAGCCAGGAGGATGCTCCATTTCTGGCAGAACCTGCCTCCCCCCCCCCCCCCGGCCACCTGAGCAGCTAGAAGGTTGTTTCCAGGGAGGTTAAGGTCGTCCTCTGGGGAAGCGATCCTAAGCCCATCAGCTACAATGCCACCCTTCTCCAAGATGGGAGCGTCTGTGCAGCCTCTTCCAAGCTGAATCTGCACCAGCCGAATCGCCCCAAGCAGGAGGGCCAGGAAGAAGCTGCGCAGACACACTTGGGTCCTCCAGGGTGGGGTGGGGGGGGCCTTTGGTTCCCATTTCAAAGGCAAGCTGAATGGGCATCATTCCCACATCCGATTTCAGGCAGGTCGGTTCTCCTGGGACAGCCAGTGCTGCTGCGGTATTCTGTGTGCAATGCTACCACATCACTTCCCCCTTGAGGCAAGGTGGGATCCCCAGTGCTCAGTGATGGCTCCTTTCTCCCCCAATTCCACGTTACTGGACTTCCTGCATTGTACAGAGACATTAACGGACTTTTGCAAGTCTGAAAGTAAAAACCTCTCCACCCTCCCTTTTCACTGCTTGATCCTTCTGTCTCTGGGGCCCCCTCCCTCCCTTGCCCCCCAGGCAGCATCTCTCGCCCTCCTTCCCCAGGGTCACCCTGGGATTCCAGCCTTCGAAGGCCAAAACGTATTTCAGAATGCGATTAGTAGTATGGTGCAAGGATACTCAGCTCCTGATCACTTTCCCTACCTTCTCCAAACACAGCCACAGGCATGCTATGTTCAGATCTGCATGATTATTATAATGTATATTAATTCATACTAATATAAATATGATTCACAGAAGGAAAATATATCCAATTCAATAGAATAAACAAGCAATTATTCATGAGCTGCAAAACTGTGGGGGGAAATGATAAAAAAAGTGTCACTGTCCTGAACCAACAGAGTTTGGTTTTTCTTCCAGCTAGCACTTTGGGGCAAATACCACCGGACGCTTAAATTATGCCACAAGCTTTGCATCTGACAACTGTGAACTCTTGCCTGTCTCCTGCGGTGTTTTTCTTTTTAGACCCTGATTTCTCATTGTTCTCTCAAAAGACTTCTGCATACAGGCAGTCCTCAGGTTACTGGAACTGGCTAGCTTGTTGTTGCTAATCAGTATGGTCCTAAAGATGTGGCCATAGCACTTACAAAGTGAGCTAAGGCTGACCACTGGGAAAAGTCCAGCAGGAAAAGAGGCCAACAGAAGAGGAAGACGAATGGGGAGATCTTATGGAGGGTCCCTCAGCAAGTCATCAATCCTTGGAAAGTCTGTCACTTAAGAAATGAGGCTGGAGCAAGAATAGCAGCAGTGAAAATGAATATTGTACCTAAATTTTTATTTCTTTTTCAAACATTACCAATACTTAAAAATGATGCAAACCTGCTAGAATGGCAGAAGGGTATTAATAAATTTGTATGGGTAGGGAAGAAGCCGAGAGTAAGACTAAAAATAATGCAAGATGTGCGTGAAAGAGGAGGCTTGAAATTACCCAATTTAAAACTATATTATGATGCAGTAGTTCTATCTATAATTAGTGACTGGATCAACTTAACAGATGATAGAATACTTAATATTGAAGGGTATGATTTGGTATATGGTTGGCATGCTTATTTGTTATACAACAAAAAGGTGGATAAGAATTTTAAAAGTCATATTTTAAGGAATGCTCTACTGCGGCTTTGGAAAAAAATATCAATACAAATTAAATGATAAGATACCTATGTGGGCTATTCCCAGACATGCAATAGAAAATATGAACATAGTACAAAAACAGGATGTAACTACTTATAGACAGCTTCTCACTGCAGAAAGAGGTGTACTACAACGGAAACCTTTGGATGTACTAAAAAGGGAAAAGGTAATTCAAACATGGTTTCAGTACGGGCAGTTACAGGCTAGATGGAAAATAGATAAAAAAATTGGCTTTATGCAAGTCGAGGATAATTTACTTAAACAAATTATTGTTAAACAATGTTCATCAACATTTCCTTGTTATTATTATAATTTGCTAAAAATCCTTAACTATTTATGCCCCATCTCCTCTCATCAGCCCCCCCTCCCCCCAAAAAACCATACACCTTTATAACAAGATCTAAATGAAAATTTGTTAATAAAATTATAGGTCTTTTTCCCAAGTCACAATTTACAATTTAGATCCAAATTTCTTTTACTAAATTGTCAATACATGTATATATCATTACACTGTATCCATTATCATTTCTTTAAAGCAGAGCCGAGGTGGCGCAGTGGTTAAATGCAGCACTGCAGGCCACTTCAGCTGACTGCAGTTCTGCAGTTCGGCTGTTCAAATCTCACCGGCTCAGGGTTGACTCAGCCTTCCATCCTTCCGAGGTGGGTAAAATGAGGACCCGGATTGTTGTTGGGGGTGATATGCTGACTCTGTAAACCGCTTAGAGAGGGCTGGAAGCCCTGTGAAGCGGTATATAAGTCTAACTGCTATTGCTATTGCTATTATTATTATTTATAGTTAATTAATTGTTAGTGAGTAAACATTTAATAACAATCTAAAACAATCTAGGAGTTACAAAATTCCTACTTATTAATCACCAATAATAAAAAACAAACAAATTTTTATTACCAACTTTCATTGTCAACCTGTATCATTCCAGTAACAAAACAGTTTTATCTCTCTTGCCAATTGTGGAGTCAGTCTTCTTTTTATCTCCTTTAAAAGGTTTTTATAGGCTTCTCTCCGCACTTTGTTGCTTGAAGGGTCTCTCAGATAATCTCCTTGCCCACCAGTTGCTACTAAAATTAACTTGTCTTTGTTTGTCAATCTTGCTTCTGAAAAAAATTCTATTTTTTTCTCTTCTGTTTCCTGGAATCTGGGGTAGAGCTCCAATTCGTCAAATTCCCTTTCCCATATTTCCTTCTTCCATTTTCACCCACATTTGCTCCATTAATAAATTCATCTATTGTCTTATCTTTATCTTCTATATCTTCTCCCCTTTAATTTTTGGGGATCCAACCCCATCATTTTTTGCTGTAAGGAAGACTAGTCCTTCCAACTTTTTCTCAATTCTCCCGTATCCTTCCAATAGATTTTGAATTCCAGCCAAGATATTTTGGAATTTTAAGGTTTCCTCATCTAAGTATTGACCCATGTTTCCAAAACAGAAGAGAGAAAGAAAAAGAAAAAAAAACCCAATAATGACTGCGACTCTAGTCTTCCAGGCCTCTCTTACTTTTATTTTAAATTGACTTGAACACAAATTCATTTATTCTCTTCATAGGGGAAGGGTTCTGCTCCTTCCTTCCTTCCTTCCTTCCTTCCTTCCTTCCTTCCTTCTTTCTTTCCCTGCCAAAATAATTCTCAGAGGCACCTGTGAAACAGTTCACGCCCTTGGTTCTTTATCAGTTTCTGTAAACAAATTGCAAACCCTTCAGCTGCAAAGTTAGTGAAGTCAAGTAAGAAGAGAGATACGTTGTTTAAAAAAAAAACCTCCGAGTCGCAGTTAATTTTCACCTTCTGTAGGAAACAAAATTCTTTGGATTTCTTTTAGTGTGGTTTAATAACAAGTAGTAGGAAGAATTGTTAAAATAAAAGGGAAAGTTTTAATCCAGAAGTCAAAAGAAGCAGAAGAAAAAAAACCAATCCATTCACTTTAAGAGGAGAGATGAAGAATGTTACGAGCATTTCAATCCACAAAAAATAGTTAGAAAAAACAAAAGAAAAAAACTTTCCACAGCGATCCCATTAGGATTATTTTCGCCGCTCAGTTCTTTTGTTTGCGGATCTAATTTGGCTTTAAAGAAACATTTCTTTGGGCAGTCTTTAGCAAAATAGAAAAAAATACCTCACCAGATGGACTCACTTTCTCTTTTCACTTCCTTCCTTCCGGAGCGGCCCGATTTCATCAGCCTAGGGGCTGCTTGTTTATCGCGTGCTTGAAGCACTTCCCTTGGGTCTATCAGGGATTTTGCAATATCCCTGAGACCAGCAAGGCTTTGTCTTCCTGATCACTGTCTCTATGTCACGGTTTAGGTCTCAATGGACCCCCCAGCGGCAAAAGTATCAATGGAGGTGTCAGAGTATCGAGACCGCATGTTGTAACATCGCAACATGGCTCCTCCCTCTCCAAAAATATAAATTTTAATATGGTAAAATCTGATGGAAAAATGGAAGATATTCAGCAAATGGAAAAAGTGGAGGCTAGAGTCCTAAAAACCCAAGGGAAAAATGAACAAAGAGGCAAGATAACCGTGGATATTGACAGTGAACTGAGTGTGGTTGGAGATGGAAAGAGTGGAACAAGGAAAGGGAAGAAAGATGGAAAGGTGCTTTACTACAGATTTCAAGGTATACAAGAAGAAAAAAGAGAAGAATGGATGGAGTTAAGGAGAGAAACTTTGACAAAAACACTACTGATAACCAAAGATAAGCTGATTAAAGAAGCTGATGGAGGGTTTCAAGATCTTACAAGCATCAAGTTGTGAAGTCCAAACAAATTTGATTAAGGAAATAACCAGAAGACTAAATACACAAATGCAAAAGAAATAGGACTACACTATTACTGGAAAGACACAGGTTGAGATATGAAAATTAATAATAAAACACTAGTTAAATTTAGTTAAAATTAGAGCATTATGTTAAAAATGTAGTGATAATGATAAAGTTAGGTAAATAATTGATAATGATAACAATGTATACATATGTATTAGTTTGATAAGAGGAAATTGGGTATAAATTTTAAATGGTGAAAAAGGGGGGGGAAAGTAAGTTAAACATAGTCAAACTATTGTTAAATAAATGACTGATAATGATAAAATAATTTGTATTGACATGATAAAAGAGAAATTGGATATAAATTGTAAACAATGATTAAGAAAAGAGGTCTAAAATTTTTGCTATTAAACATAATTTTTATTTTGAATGTGTTATAAATGTGGTTGGATGATATTGAAAATAGATAAGGGAATGGCACTATGTGGTTTTGTTTTAAATTTTGGAATGTTTGTTATAAAGGGACGTTAAAACAACTATAGCCATATGAAGGATGAGGTATGATGATAGCAATATATATAAATATATGTGATGTAAAATATATAACTTGATATGAATCATAGGTGATGACTGTGGAAGGGATGCACGAAAGTTCTTTGTAACCAATTGACACACTTTCTACGATTTGTAATGGAGGATGATTTTAAGGTGTTTGTTTTTGTTGATTCAAAAAATTATTAAAAAAATTATTTAAAAAATTAGAAGGTCAGGCTAACACACAGCAAGAGTGCAATTCTCACCCAGACTGGCTAGGAGAGGGGTGGAAAGAAACAAGGGGGTCTTCCAGCAAAAGGTTGCAATTGGAAAAGAAGACCCTGGGGCACACATACAAGGTGGAGAAAGAGTTGGTGTTGTCTCTTGACAGGCTGAACACAAACCGTCCAGCCAGATGAGAGGAGAGTCGGTGCACTAGGAGAAGCACGTGAAAGGCGTCCCGTTCCATTCCACTGTATGCGCTCCACTCATATGCATTTATACAACAGAAGAACCGGGTTGGACGGGGCCTTGGAGGCCTTCTAGTCCAACACCCTGAACAAGCAGGAGATCCTGGAGTCTAGACCATTCCCATCCAATCTCCTCTCAAAAGCCTCCATTGCTGGAGCACCCACAATCCCTGCAGGTAAGTTGCTCCACTGATCAATTTAAGGAAAGATTCTACCTCCAACCGATTTGTGCTTTGCTCCCGACCTTGCCAATTTTGTTCATATTTATGATCTTAAGATTTTAATGTTTTACACTGTTGTTGTTAAGCTGCCTGAAAGCGACTCTAGTACAGTGCAAAAACAAGGTAAAACATTAAAATATTAAGATCATAAATATCAATATCTTAAAACCATTGAAATAGTAGCAAACAACATGAATGAAATTCCATTAGAGCAAGGTTAAAATTAATTATTTCTGCTTTGGGTAAAAACTCCTGAATATTCACACCGGGTAAAAGATATTAATGCTGAAAGGAGGAGAAAAGGGCTTCTTGTAAAACCACACCAGGTTAAGGTGCCCCTCTTTGAGATCTTCCCTCACCTGCTTTTTCTCTGAGCTGAAAGCAAATTTTTACCACAATCTTTCCCAGAATGGGGGCTGCTACTCTCCTTCATCCTTCTGCCTTCCCTTCTGCTCCTTTTCTAACCCTAAACACGGATTCTGAAGGGCGGTGATGAGGCATGTACACACAGTATTTCAGGCAACAGATTTATATCGGGATGTTTTGTGTTAGCTTTGTTTTTTTTTTAAATTCTCTTCCTAAAAATTCGGAGGGTGGGATTTAGCACTGTGCTGACATTTTCAGCATGAATCCTCATTTCTCCTTTTTAGTTCAGTCCCAATTAATATAATACGTTGACTTTGGGGTTCCCCCGCCCTGCCACTCTATTGATGCCCCAAATACCTGTGTTTAAGGCCCTGAGGACCTTGAGAAAATGGCCTTTCCCACCGGAGGATGAGCTTGAGAGGCGGAAGAGGGGGAACAATTGCAAATCCTTTCAATCCTCCCAAATATATTTGGAGATTGTCACTGGCTCAGAAGCCCTGTGACTGCGTATCCCCCCACACCCGGCCTCTCCCAACCCGCCAATCCCCACTTCCTCACGCAGGGCAGGGTCCCAAACTGAGACCTTCCTCCCTTGGGGTCCCCAGGGGAGCCGTGAAGAACCTTTTTGTTACAACAAGTCCCCCTTTCCCAGAGTTTCACTGTATTCGTCTCATGGTTCATTAGTGCCCGTTTGGAGGCTTGGATTTGTAGGATAGGTGTGTACATTACAAAGTTAGGAACCTCTGCTCTGCCAGTGCTCTCCAGCCAGATGCGCTCAGAGCCCAGGATGGGTTCACCTTCTTAACCATTGCTTTTTAATATTTAATGCCATCAGGGCAGCCTCTGATAGTCAAGTGGAGCCCATCCCTTTTGTATCTGCCTGTCCTGCCCACCAAAAAGTGTTGGTGTACCCTAAATCACAACCTCCCCTGTGGGCCCCATCATCTTATTGGTCTATGGGGAAATGGCCCTTTTGGTGGCTCTGGCTTTCAAGCACATGTCAGGCAAGGAAACAAGTTGGGCCTGTTGGACCCCAAATGTCAGCCATGCCTCCTTCAATATCCAAGAAAGGAAAACCTCAGCTCCACTTGAACAGAGATAAAGTATTTTTACTAGATATGAATTGAAAGCAGCGAAAAGGAAAGCAAGATCTGAGCCAGAAAGGCGTAGATATCAAATGTTTACCCAGCACCCTCCCCCAAATTCCCCAACCCATTGTCCAATCTGCAACTCCCTAAGGTGTCATGTGGGGTGAATCTTCAAACAGCCTCATCAAGTTGGTATGTGAGACGGTTGGCCTTGACCAAGTCCAAACACAGGCCACCAGCAGGCGCAGAAGATGGTGAGGACAAAAGTCCCTTCTTCATAACTCCTCCAGCACCACTAATTCCCCCTCCCAAATATCTCAGGCCCCCTCCCTCCCCTTATCTATGGCAGCCGATAGCAAGCAAGGAAAGCAGAGGCTGACTATTTCTCCTCCTATCGCTGGGGCTGCTGACCTGCCCCAGGACCGGGGAGACTGCAACCAGAACCGCCCTCGTTGTGGCTTGGATGCCACCAGAAGAGAGACCGTCCCAACTCAGGAAACAACTCAGTAAACGAAATAACTAGGCTGATTGATTGGCTTGACTGCTCACTGTTGCCTCATAAAAATGATGGCACAAAACGCTGCCACTTTTTCAGGAGTTGCTGGAATTTGGCCTGATAGACATAATGACACAAAAGATCACCCAACTCTCTTAGCAGATTCATTGGAGCAGAAAAGCTTCAGGGACAGAAACAAAACGCCAACTTTTCCTAGGAAGGGCAGGTAGCCTTCAAGAGCCATTCTGTTACTTCAGTTATAATCTACACTGAGTTACACTTACTCTCTGACATCCCCCCCCCCTCCAAGCTATTTCGAGGCCCCCTGCAGCCTCCATTCCTGGATGCAGACCAGACCCATCCACAGAAGCACATTTGCAAAACCTTAACACAAGCCAATGGGACAGCCATTCCCTGAATCCCCACTAAAGGGGGGGGCCATAGAGACAGGTGCAGACCCTCCCTGGAAGCCCCAAACTTGAAACAGTTGGGAATGTTCTCTAGAGTTCTCCCAAACACTTTGCCCAACAAGAACGACCACAGCACAACCGACGGGAGTTCCTGAACTGAGCTTTCAGTTTCCCCTCAGGGCGGATGGAAACCAGGCCAGCTGGGGGGGGGGGGAGATAAACAAACAGACCCATCTTCAAGTTTCAGTTCTATCAAACTAAGACACCAGGCTATTTATTGACCTTTGCGATGGTGACAAATGTATTTATTGATTGATTTATTGACCATACTGGTTTCCTGAAGACTCTGGCTTCCATTCCAGTAAGTCACCTGCAGTTGGCCCATCTTCAATGGACCTTCAAGCATCTTCCAAGAGGTTCTTCTTGTAGTGATTCATCTGATCCAAAACTGTCATTCTTCAGGTCTGCCGAGGAGCCTCGTATTCAGGGTGGACGTGGCTACCTGTCCCAAGGCCTTCCTCTGGGGCTTTTGGGCTGTCAAACACCCAGGAGCCCACGGTCACATTCACAGCATTTGCCCGTGGAGCATCTGGTGGCCCCCAAGCTCTGCCTGGCTACTTGTCTGCAGGCCGGCTGCTGGGTTGATTAGCTGGCCCCGAATTCCCGGGAGGTGAGGCAGCCCTTTGCCAGCTGCTTCTCAGGAGAGTTTGCCACTGACATCGTCACTCAGGCTCCCTTCTGGCCCACCGAATCTTTCTGCGAACCTTCCTCAGGTATCTCAACCTACCTCTAAAATGGAAACCGGAGTTCCCCAATATGAGCCTGAGAGGGAAACTTAAACATTGTTGAACAAAGATGCTTCCCAGGCTCATTTTAGGAGCAGCCTTCCCTGAAGTGCAGGACGGGCTTCGTGACTTCACTGTTTCAGAGGGTCAATACTCAGGCACAAGTCTGCCTACTTGAAACAGGAAATTGTAATTGCCATTACGGGGGTGTCCAGTGTTCCTCTTCCCCCGCTGCTCCCCCTCCCCTCTCCTGCCCGAGGGCCAAAAGAGTCTGGGCTGCTCCAGGATGCCTTTCCCCTTAAGGGAAGCCCGCCTCCTAGCAACAATCACCCAGGGCAACGGGATGAAGGTAACTGGGATCCTTCTACAATCGTGATGGGGAGGAGAGAGGGGAAAGGTGTATAAATACTTGGAAACCTCCCAAATCAGAGACAGCATCCAGCCAGCGCATCTTAAAACGAGAAGCGTAGAAACGTCATGCTTAATTTCATAACACAAACTCCCTTTCATAAGACAAGGGGGCCTCGGCTGCTGCCCCAGATTGCTGGGAGAGAGGAGGATTTCCCTCCTGAGCAACTGCTCCATCCGTCTCTCTCTTCCCCAGAAAGGCTGGGAAGGAGGGAGGGGAGGGGGAGGGCCTTTTCGGCTCCTCCATCTTCCTCCCCCCAATCAGAGCTCGAGGAGGAGGAGGATGTGGCGAGGCGGCCCCCTCCCCTGCAAGAAAAGCAGCAGCCCAGCCTCCATCCACTTAGCCCCCCCACCCCCACCCCCCCCCCGAACAGGAGCAGCTTGAGGAGACAGCGGGGTGGGAGGGGGCCAAGGCAGGCGGGAGCCGGGAGAGCCCGGGTTGTGGGCAGGCTGCTCCTCCTCACATCACCCCTCCTGGGCACTCAGGCAGCAGCAGCAGCAGCAGCAGCAGCAGAAAGGCTGGCAGAGACAAAGGGGGGCTGCCAAAGACACCATTCTGGGAAGGTTGCGGCTGATCCCTCAAGACCTTCCGGTGCCTGAAGGAGGGCGGAGGTGCCAGGAATCCCGATGGCCACGGTCCAGAGAGCTTCGGTCCCACCGGCACAGAGGAAGGAGAACAGTCTTCCAGTGGTCTAAGGGGCAGGAGGATGGAAGAGCAGCCGCTGGGTCTCCGAAGCAAAAGAAGGCCGGCAGCATCCAGAAGAGAGGAGGTGGGGGAATTGCTCCATAGCTGAAAGACAGGCACCCGGCCGAGGGGCCCCCCGGAATGGGCCTGGCCTGGAGATTCAGATTCTAAGGCTGCCGGAGGAGGTGGCCCAGCCCCTCCGGGAGAGCTCCAGTTGAGAACCTATGGAATCCACCGGGAGCCCTGAGGGCTGACAGGCCCGGAATGGACCGGGCGCACCCGGGCAGCCCATCTCCCTCGGGAGCATCAGGAACCCCAAGGCCTGGGAAGGGCCTGGGACTGGAAGCCAAGGCGGCTGTGGCAGCCAGAACCTGATGGGCTGAGATGCGAAGGACGGATGAGCCGGGTGTCCAGAGAGTGGCACCCCACCCCCATCGGCACCACCGGGGCTCGAAGAGCTTGGCATGGCTGCCGTCACTCCGCCTGCCTGAAGCTGCAGCATTTCTCTTTCTTCTGGCTGGGGGAGGGGACCGAGGATGCTCCTCCGCCTGCAGGCTGTATGCTGCCCTCGGCCACCCCGAGCCAAGGCAGCTGGGCACCTCCCCATGGCACCCCAAGAACCTGCGGGAGCCCTGGGACCACAGCCTGCTCAGGAGACGCTGAGAAGGAGGCACAGGGACAGGTGACTCTGTGTGGGGAGCGGCTGGACTGCCACAGCTCATCTCTGGGGAGCCCAGAGGCCAAGGTAAAGCTGTGTCAGATGCACGTGAGCACTGGGGGGGGGGGCCCTTCGGAGGGGGGGGCCCCTGCAGAACGACCGGTTCTGCTGCAACATATATCAGAAGCCTTCCGCTCCCTGGGCCTTCTCTTCTCCTCCTCCTCTCCCCAACCTCCCTGGGAAAGTTGTGCTATGGCAGACACCGCAAGGTCTCCCCCCACATGTGCCCCCACTCCTTGCTCCTTGACCTTTCTCTCGATCCTGAGCCCAGACCTCTATGGCCGAATCCATGCTAAATCATCCTTCCTGCCTCCCAGGCATTCTCCCTTACCCCACTCTCCCCCCTTCCCCCAGGCGTTACATCCCAGGCAGCGTGACAGGCAGGGTCCATCCTCATCTGGAGAGGGAGAAAGGAAGGGGCAACTCCAGGTGTCCCTGACAACTGGAGAGCCTGTTGCCCTCCGTGGTCCTCTTCCAGAGCCCAGCAGCTCCCACCTAGAACAGGGAGCCTTAAGGGAAAACCTTCCAATCCCCCAGAATCCCCCAAATGTTTGTCACTTTGGCTACAACCCTGGATTGCTTTAAGATGCTTCTACCCTTCAGCCTCACTCCCCACCCCAGCCCCAAATATCCCCCCAAGCCAAGTACAGGAGAAGCACCAGAAACTGCCTCGGTAGTCCCTGAACTGGCAGGGACTCTCCTTGCCCTGCGGCTCCTGCTGCCCTCCTGGATGCTCTTGAGGGATAGCTGCTCCCTCCCCATCAGCAACCAGTATCTCTCTCTCTCTGTGTGTGTGTGTGTGTGTGTGTGTGTGTGTGTGTGTGTGTGTGTGTGTTATATGGTCCTACTAAAAGCTGCCTCCATGAATCTGCCTGCTCTCCACTGAGGTCCATGCCTGGACAGAGAGTGATTCAAAATTGAAGGCCCCACAGTCTGAATCAGAAGAGTGCCAGGCAACTAAGATCACCCCACATACACACAACCCCCGTCCCCCCCCCCAGTGCATGCCCTCCCTTTTCTATACGGACCGAAGGGCACCCACCAAATATACAGCCTAGCCCAGCTGGACGTCTGCAGCCCAAGTTGAGCAAACACTTCAATGGGGGCCCAGAATACTTACGATCTGGGTCTACCACAACCCTGATGAAGGTCAGGTGCCAATGCTGCCACGCCAGCTGAGAGTCGGAGTGGAAGCCGATTGAGGGAGATGAAGGAATCACAAGAGAGCATTTATTCAATGGGGGTGGGACTTATGGGGAAAGCTTGGATGCTTCTGAACCCTAGAGGACCTTCAGCTCTACAAAAGGGTAGTTTCAAAATCACATAAAGTAATAGTCCCACTAGTGAGGCCCTACATGGAATAGAGTGTCTAGTTCTGGTCATCACAATATGAAAAGGATGCCGAAGCTCTAGAAAGACTCTAGAAAGTGTGCAGAGAAGAGCCACAAAGATGATCAGGAATCAAGAGGCTAAATTGTATGATGAACCACTGATGGAACTGGGTACGTCTAGTCTACCAAAGAGAAGGACTAGGGGTGACATGATACCAGTCTTCCAATATTTGGGGGCCGGCCACGGAGAAGGTGTCAACCTATTCTCCAAAGCACCTGAGGGCAAGACAGGTGCGGAAGACCATTAGAGGGAGATCCACTCTGGAAATAAGGAGGTGATGGTGAGAATGGCCAGTGGAAGAGCTGACCTCCAGAAGTTATGGCTGCTCCATCACTGGAGGGTTTTAAGAAGAGATTTGCCCAGGATGCTATAGGTCTCCTTCTTGAGCAGGGAGTTTGACCGTAAAAACCTCCAGTGTCCCTTCCAACTCCATTATTCTGTGTCCTGTGACAGACAGAAGACTGCCAGTTGAGAAGGGAGGCCAAGAAAAGGAGAGACAGGAGCTGCTGCAATTAAGCTCTGGGTTCATTCCAGTCCCACAACTTCCACAGCTTCAGGCTTTGCCAGTGCCCAGAGGCCAAGGGTTCCTGGGAGAGGCCACATGTCCTATGAGGAAGTTCACCAAGAAGGGGAGACCAGCATCAGATGAAAGAACTTCCTAACCCCCCTGGGTCTCCAGTTCCATTGTCTGAGAGGGGGACGGGGACTACTTTTCTCACCTGACTAGCTCTGATCCTTGCCTTGCCATTGGCTCAAGTGCTGCAGGGAGGGGGACTCTTCCGCCCCTTCCTCATTTTTGCAGGGGGAAAAGTTTAGGGTACCTCTGCTTGCTGCATAAGGTGGTCCAAACAGGATTGCCCCAAAACCTGCCTGGAAGTCTTGCCAGTTTTACTTCCCTGCCTCTCCTAAAGGCCTTCAGGGCAGCCGTCCTGTGTTTGTGGTCCATTATGTCCTCCCTGGCCAGACCACATCAACAGAAACACAAGCTTTGGACCCTGGGCCTCTGACCCTCCACTGCAGCAGCTGACAACTAGCACAGTAAAACAGTAGTCAGGAAACCACAATTATTATTATTATTATTATTATTATTATTATTATTATTATTATTATTATTATTATTTCTAAAAATGATAAAAACAAAGCACAGCCGTAGTAAAAGGACTGATTCCTGAAGGGCTCCTTGGGTGTCTGCCCACATCTGCCCTCCTGTCTTAGCATGCCCAGGTGGAGCTCACTTCTGTCCCGAGACTGGAAGGCCTTCCATTGCATTCCATGACTCTCCCCATCCAGGCACGGTCAAGACTTCCTGCCCATCTCCCTGTCCCAGGGAGCCTCTGGCATGAGATTCATGCTGACAGATGGCCTCTGCAGTGGCTTCTCTCAGATGTGGGGTTGGGTGGGCAGAATAGCTGACTCCAACCACTGCAGAGAACGTAGACCTCCACAGTTGCTCATACTGAAGACCCCGCGCCACCCATCAAGCTGGCCAAGAGTAACCAATGCGGTGCCAGTCTCAGGCCCAGGTCTGCCCTCTGACTGAGAGTGATCCAGGGCCCCCATAATTGCCAGCTCATAGGGGTGCCTCTTCTGGTTGGGGTAAGCGCAGAGACTTTTCCATGTTTTTTCATTAAACGCTCAAAGAAGTTAGACTTTGCCACCAGCCTTGGCTGCCTCACTCTGAAGAATTCTTTAAAAATGGTCTTTCTAGTGGCTTCAATTATCCATTCCTCTCAGCCTCTCTTCTCTTTCCATTCGGCCCCAGTTCTGGTCACCCGTTAAAATCAGGGCCTTAAAAAGCTTCCTCCCTTCCTTTGTAGATCCTTTCACCCAGTCAGAGCCTCCCTCCACAAGAGAGAGTTTCAGGGTGCCAAACCACAAAGGTGGCTTTAACACTCTTCTGTTTACCACATTATCCTATTGTGCCAGGGGTGGGTTGCTCCTGGTTTTACTCCCTCTTCACAACCTGCGCGCCTGCGTTGTTCAATGTAAATTGTTCTTTGCGCAGAAAAATCTACAGTGAACTGCGCACGCACAGTCCCTAAAAACCAATATGGCGGTGACCCAGCGGCAGTGGGAATTACAGATTATATTTATCTATTCTAGTTATAGATGACCTTTTGGCTGTTAGGAGGCCATGTCCAGAATATCAATTTCTCCCCTCCAAGTCTGTTTTTTAACAGAAAGCTACACCTTTCTAGTCTTCAAAAAAGAAGTCATTTATAAATAAAAGAGTGGCTGTTGAAAGAAGTTTTTGTACACAGCATTTGGCCAAGCAACAAACGAAAAAATTGAAGTTTCCCTAGAAGAATCCCAAAATTTCAGAGTGAGATGGGCAACAGATAAATTTAATAAATAAACGCTTACAATCCAAATCAGGGGAACAGAGGAGCTACGGGCCCAGGGGCATCGTGCCCTCCCTTCCCTTCCAAGGAAATGCTGGGCAGTCCAACGCAGCTGATGGGTCGGCCTTGGAGTCCCCTGCCTGACCTGGGACTTGTGGGGCCACCTCCCCCCCCTTCTCAGGACAGCCCTCCAAAGGGCTCCGTGAAACAACAGGCGCCAGCGCTCCCTTGCCCAGGCCTGCTCGCCTCTTCGCTGTCCCGCCACTTTTTCTACCATCTCTTGTTCTAAGGTTGAACCTCCAGGGCCCCAGAAGTAACTGAGCCCCCCCAAATGGCAACACAGCAGATCTCACAAAGGCTGGAACAGAACAGCTGCAGCTTTTCTTTTGCATCTCTCCAGCGAAAGAGCTTTGCAAGCCCTTGGACACCCCCTTGGTGGGCTGAAACCAAGTCATCACATGGAACGCCTCCTCCCTGACCTCAGATAGTAGTGGCTAATGAAACTCAAGGAAGAGGTGAGGGGGGTATCCAAGGGAGCACGTTCTTACACGCAACGCTGTGTGTACACAAATCATTTAACTATGACTAGTTGTACAAGTCACTGGTCTGGATCACACAAGAGGCCAACCATAAAATGGGGTGGTCAACACAGGGACCCCATGTGGACAGTCCGTGTAGCCCGGCAGACAGTCTGCGGCATTCAGGCCCTCGGTGGCTGCTGCCCACATTCAGAACTAGGCTCCATTATGGCTTCAAGCGTTGCGAAGACAGGCCTCTAATTTCACACACACACACACAATGCTGGAGGCTAAGCTCCGGTCCCTCGGGGTGGGTTTCTGGAACCTGACATGGTCTGCCATCTTCTTGGGCCAATACTAAATTTTGAGCAGCGTGCTGTGGCTTACTCAACAAATTGAGTGCAGCCTCAGTAAAGCTAATGCAGTTTTAATTTAATGTTAATTTGAATTATGCTCACTCAACAAACAAGGTATTGCTAAGACGATCACCAACATTCATTCAATTTACTTTAAATTTGGTTTAATTAATTCAACGCAATCATAGGGCTATTGTCTACATTTTGCCCTTTAGCCACATTAGGAATCTCTGTGGCAGCAAATTTTGGAAGAATTCCTGGGGGCGAGAGAGCAATCTGTGAGAAACTGATCCTGAGAAGCCGATTCTTCTCCTCCCCCTTGAAGTCCAGGAACTCCTGTAGCTGCCAAGTGGATTCCCAGAGGAATCCTCCAAATGGAAGCAAGGAGCTCAAGGCAACCAGGTTAGCGAAATCTGATCCTGGGAGCCCATTTGCTCCTCACTGACATCCCACCCAGAAAGAGGAATCCGGGGAGAGGAGAGGATGGAAACCAAAATGAAGGATGGCCATGAATCTCAGCACGCAGTAGAAGCCTCTAGAAGCATCAGGTTCTTTCCCACCAAACGCCATTTGGCCTTCCACCTTTCTCTTCTCACTCATGACAATTTATTCAGATTTTCACCTGGCTGGTAATTGTGCATATTGGGCCCAGGGGTGTCAGTCGAGTGATCAAAAGAGCACTAAAATTCCTTATCTGAAGGGTTTTTCAATAAAAGTGGCAAAACTCTATGCTGAAATAAGATGGAAAAATGTATGTCTGATAAATCATTTATAAGTGTACAGAGTTTATGAATCCTTCAATTGACCAACATGAGGTTGCCACAGATGACACGAGGTCGGACAGAAGATTCGAAAAGATCTGGGCAGCCTCAAAGATTGGGCCGAAACAAACGGGATGGAATTTAACAGCAGAAATCCTTCACAGGGACAGGAAAAAGAAAGGCACAAGATGAGGGGAAAGTTGGCTTGGCAGGAGAAGGAGGGAAAGGGATCCGAGCCAGCCGCGGGAGGGAGGCAGCCGCCACAAGGGCAAATCTTGCAGTGCCTCAACGGGAGCACAGGAAGTTACTATTCCGCCCTGGCCAGGCGCCAGGGAGAGCATTGTGGGTCCAATTCTGGGCGCCAGAAGGGATAGCGGTGAGCTGGAATTCAGGGGTGGGCTAACAGGGCGGAGGAGATTCACTTAAAAGGTGAAGGTTTGGCCTACAGAACCGAGGACTGCAATGCAAGAGCAGCCTCTCCATGCCACACAGAAGACGGAATGGACTTACTGTGTATCCCGCAGCCAGAACTGCTAGATTAGAATTGCCAAGGAGGGGATGGGACTTCCTGAGTTTGCAAGCGATGGGAGAGCCATGGAGCAGGCTACTTCCAGAGGTGGTCAAGTAGGCAGGACAAAAAGTTACCAAGGCTCCGCTGACCTGTTTTTCTCTCTTGCAGGGCCTGCCAAGGCGACTACCATGGAAAGGCTGCTCCTGATCCAGCTTCTGATGGTGGGGAGCACCGTAGCTCAGGTGGAGTCCTGCCCCTTTCACTGCGTCTGCCAAAACCTCTCCGACTCGCTTAGCACCCTCTGTGCCAACAAGGGGCTCCTCTTTATTCCAGTCAACATCGACCGGCGGACGGTGGAGCTGCGCCTGGCTGACAATTTCATCCGGGTGGTGGAAGCCCCAGACTTTCTGAACATGACGGGCCTCGTGGATCTCACCCTCTCGCGGAACACCATCGACACCCTCCGGCCCTTTGCGTTTGGGGACCTGGAGAGCCTCCGCTCGCTCCACCTGGACAGCAACCGGCTGACAGAGATCAGGGAGGAGGCTCTCCGGGGAATGCTGAACCTCCAGCATCTCATCCTGAGCAACAATCAGCTGGTCAACATCTCTGGGGCTGCTTTTGATGACTTCCTCTCTACTTTGGAAGACCTGGATCTGTCCTACAACAACCTGCGCCGCGTCCCTTGGGAGGGCATCCAAGGCATGCTTTGCCTGCACACCCTGAACCTGGATCACAACCTGATTGACTTCATTATGGAAGGAACTTTTGATGAACTCTATAAACTCTCCCGGCTGGACATGACCTCCAATCGTCTTTCCACACTGCCCCCCGACCCACTGTTTGCCCGCTCCCAGATCGGGGCCATCAGCCCAACCCCTTACATGGCCACCATAATGCTCAGCTTCGGAGGAAATCCTTTGCACTGCAACTGTGAGTTGCTGTGGCTGCGGCGTTTGGCGCGAGAGGATGACATGGAGACCTGTGCTTCTCCCCAACACGTGGCTGGCCGCTATTTCTGGTCTGTGCCTGAGGAGGACTTCACCTGCGAGCCCCCTCTCATCACACGGCACACCCACAAGCTCTGGATCTTGGAAGGCCAAAGGGCCACCCTGAGGTGCAGAGCCCTCGGAGACCCTGAGCCGGTCATCCACTGGGTCTCCCCTGATGACAAAATCATCGCCAACTCCTCCAGGACCGTATCATTCCGCAATGGCACCCTCGACCTTTTGGTGACCACCATCCGCGATGACGGGGCCTACACCTGCATTGCCATCAATGCTGCTGGGGAGTCAACAGCCACTGTGGACCTCAAAATCATCCCCTTGCCTCACCGAGGGAACGGCAGCATCACGGTGCTGCAACAGGATCCAGGCTCCTCCGACATTGCCACCTCGGCCAAGAACTCCGCCAACGCCACCCAGGAGGCTTCCGAAAAGAGAGTGGAGGTGCTGGGGGTGACTGCCACGTCAGCCCTGGTGCGCTGGCAGGCAGATAGGTCGGCCTACGTGGCCTGGATGTATCAGATCCAGTACAACTGCACTGCGGACGATGCCCTTGTCTACAGGTAAGGGGGCTGCAGTGTGGGGCCGGGGCCTGCTCCCAAGGCGGAGGGCTCTGCATTTCAGGTTCTCTCTCCTGGCAATGAAGGTGCCTGGCTGCCTCGGGACCATTCGGATTTCTCAGGTTACAAATGGGCCTCTCCCTAACGACATCTCTGCTGCTCACTCAGCCAGAGAGCTCCCCCCCCCCCCGGTGTACAGCGTTGCCTTCCTCGGTTCACCCCTTTCCTCTGTTCCCACAAGGCCTGCACTGTGTCCCAGTGGGACAGCCGGCTGCGCAGGAAGGGACTGGGGGTGCAGTAGGTCCTGGAAACAGATTGCAGCAGACCCAAAAGCTCTGGCCTTGCTGCCCTGAAGCAGAGAGTCACCCAAGGGAACGGAAGCCTCGGCTCTGCTTGGTGTAAAGAGCCTGGTCCAGTTATTTCAGCAGGGTGGGGGAGTTTGCAAAGGTTCCCGCACAGGGAGAGTCAGAGGTTTCTGCCCAGCAGGAGGTGGAGGGGGGGGGGATTAAACCACAGAGACGGGTAGCAGAATTCATTTTCTATGAACCGAATCCTTCAGCACAATATGAACAGCAAACCCAGGCAGGAACAAATCTCTTTCCTAACGGCTCCATTCTGTAGGTATTTCTAACCTTAAAACTCACCACCACAGAATACGCGGATCACACCGATCCATTTCATGCCACTGGGCAGCCCGAAGAAGCCCTGGGTCTAAAGGAACTGCCTCTCCTTCCCAGAGGCAGCAGCTGGGCTTGGCAGGCAGCCCCTCCGTCCTCCTGGGCGGGTGGTCTGGGCAGAGAAGGGGCCGCTCTCTCGCCCGTCTGAGGCAGAGGCCCCCCCTCCCTGGAATCACATCTCCAGCAGTGCCCCCTCATCAGCCGCCTCTGAGGGGTTGATGGGTCCCAAACAAAATGGTCAAGCGGGGCTCCTTCAATCAACGGAGGGACGGTGTTCAAGAACCAGGTGAAGCTTCACTGGAACCAAGGAGGCCCGAGAGACCTCCAGGGAAGGGCAGCAGCTCTTCCTCTTTCCGGTTACGGCTACCTTTTCTTTCCTTCTGCACCAATACCTGGGCGGCAAGATTCACCAGGGTGGAGAATGACGGGCCATTAATGTGCAGATAAGCTGCCTACTTAAGAGAAAGGGGGGGGGTAGAGGCCCCCGGCCAGCAATGAGGGTTTCTGTCCCTAGAGAAAGGGAAACCCCCCACCCCCCATCGGAGGAGGGAAGGGGGTGGAGGCTGCAGACGCTTACTCTCCCTGTCTTTCTCGCCTGCAGGATCATCCCCGCCAGCAGTCAGGACTTCCTTCTTAAGCACCTTGTGCCCAGCATGGATTACGACCTGTGTGTCTTGGCCATCTTTGACGACCTGGCCACCTCGCTGGCAGCCACCCACTTGCTGGGCTGTGCCCAGTTTACCACGCAGGAAGCCTACCCAGACTGCCATTCGCTGCACGTCCACTTCCTGGGGGGCGCCCTGACAGTGACGGTGGGCGGCATCATCGTGGCTTCCTTGCTGGTCTTCACAGGAGTCATGATGGTGAAGTACAAAGTCTGTGGCAGCGTCCACGGGAGCCTGCCCAGGGTCAGCAATGTGCACTCACAAACCAATGGCGGACACCCAAACGGCCTCCTGCCCCAGCGGACATCCCCTGCGGAGTGCCAGCACGGGCAGGCCAAGAGTGCAGAGCGCCGGATGGGAGGCGCTAGGCGGGGCGCCCCGGTTTCGGCCAAAGCCAGGCGCAGCAACTCCCTGGACATGGGAGGCGCCTCCTCCAGCGCCTGCTACAGCTATGCCAAGCGCCTAAGCTTCATGTGGGCCAAGCGCAGCCAGTCAGTCCACGGGAGGCTGGCGCAGGGCACGCCCCTTGAAGACAGCATCAGCACGCAACCCGGGCCCTTCCTTAACGTGGATAAATTGGAGGAAAGCGTAGTGTAGCCCTCATGGGGGAGGACTGGCGTCCTACCCCTGAAGCATCTGGGACAGCAACTCCCAATGGGGAGGCCCATGGAGGGCGGATCCTGGCCTCACTTCAGTTGGTTGAGCCAAGCCTCCCAGGTAGAGGCCAGCCCTGCTGACCAGGCCGTGCTTTGCCCAGAGCCCCCCGAGCCAGCCAGGCTCAGGGCGAGACCTCCTGCAAGCTGGGGAGGGAGAGAGAGAGAGAGAGAGAGAGAGAGAGAGAGAGAGAGAGAGGGAGGGAGAGAGAGAGAGGGTGGGGGAGGCTTGGAAACAGCTTTTTCTTCTGCATTTTGCAGCTGACTAATTGAGATGCAAAGAGTGACCTGGATTCAAGAATCAATTATTTTGAAGAGGAAAGAAGACAACTTTTAAAGGAAAAAGAGTTTCCAAAAGAGAGCAAGAACATGCTATTCAATAAGTCCAAGTCATCAAGGATTTAAAGACAAAAGGGTTAATACAGAACTATTTCAGGCAAGACTGGATGTTGTCTGTGTTAAAACAGAGGTGTGAAGGCTGGGGGTTGGGGAATTCATGTTAAAGGCAAAATCTGTATGTGGCATTTAATGACCTCTATAAATGTCCATATGTGCGTCTCTTTTGGCATAAACGTTACTCCTGGTGTGCAATGGGGGAGGGGGTTCACTCTGCAGAAAAGGGAGGGAGGGAGGGAGGGAAAGAAGGAAGCCAGGCAGCTGAGGGCAGCCCCTCCCTCCCCCAAACCCCAACTCTGATCCACAAAGAAGGCAAAAAATGCTAAGTCGACCTTTGCGATCCCATTAATTGAAGTAATGCCAAGCGCCAGGAAAACGAGAAGATCCCGGCAGTTCAAATGGCTGCAAAGATCGGTTTCTAGTTCAAACTCTCAACAAGACTAACCAACTAACGGTCAAAGCAAACTGGGGAACTCAGGGTGAGCAGGACTTGGTTCTCTTGTGGGCGCAAAGAGACTCGAGACTGATGACTCGCTTGACCCCTTCCTCCCTTCAGCTCAGCCTGCTCATCTCCTACAAGTAACTTCTAAAAGGGAATTTGCATTTTTCCTGAAAGGTGAAATCCCACCTCGGGTGCAGATGTTTACTGCCTGGTGAGGCAGTGCTACTGTGGGTGACCCAGGGTCTCTCAAAGTTTGCCTGGAGAAGTGGAATATTTCAAACTAGGCCAGCTCTCTGGCCTGAATAACTTCGTTGTCCCTTTCAAAGGCGTTGCATTCTCCAAGAGCGACAGGTTCAGGAATGAGGCTAACAAAATGCCCTTCTGGCCCTTCCAGACTGCGGGCATCGCCCACTGCTCCTGCCAAGGGGATCTGGAGGGCAGGGATCAGTGGCAGCCCCGGAAGGAGGAGCCCCTGTCCTCTGCGCATGACCAAATGGGACCTTATTTCAGAAGGGGTAAGCAGCCTACTGCCCTCTCTACCCGGTCGGGGATGGCAAGCAGGCCAGAGGGGACGCTTGGGGAAGCTGAAAGAAGCGATAGGAGGTGGGGGAGGGGGACCTGACCCTCTCCACAAGGAAGACTCGCGTTCCCTGTTTTTCTTCACCCCAGAACTCAGTCGGCCGATGCACAATCAAGCAAGGCAGAGGAGGCTTGAGAGCCCCGAGACATGTGGCTCTCCAGGGGCCCAAGTGGAGCCACAGCCTCCCCCACCAAGCGTCTGCTTGAGCCGGCCACAAGCTGTGGGGAAGAAGAACCCCAGTGGTAGGCATGGGGCACAGCTCTCCAGAAGGTGGACATCCCACAAGACTCAGACCATCAGGAGAAGGCTGGGGAGCCTGGCCTTTCAGGGACGGGGCTGCAGCAGGCATACAGCCGCCCCCTTTGGAAGAGGAGGGAGGGAGGGAGGGGGGGTGGCAGGAGGGCATGCACAGAGCCCGCCCCCGCCCCCCCTGGAGAGGCCATCTCTGTGGCTGAGCTGGGCAAAGACAGATCATTTTCGAGGCATGGCAGGATCGACCTGGCCCCAAGCTAAGCGGCATCATTCAAAATCTCTGGGCCCAGCAGGAAGCACCTCTGGGAGGAGGACAGCCTGGAGACCAGAGCAAGAGATGAAGCCGAGAAAGCTCAGCTCCGGGTGAGCCTCCGGCGGTCACCATGAGACTCACTGAGAGCCTGCAGGGGCAAAGCAAAGATAAGGGCCGAGGTGGCGCAGTGGTTAGGGTGCAGTACTGCAGGCCACTTCAGCTGACTGTTATCTGCAGTTCGGCTGTTCAAATCTCACCGGCTCAAGGTTGACTCAGCCTTCCATCCTTCCGAGGTGGGTGAAATGAGGACCCGGACTGTGGGGGAAATATATGCTGACTCTGTAAACCGCTCAGAGAGGGCTGAAAGCCCTAGGAAGCGGTATAGAAGTCTAACTGCTATTGCTGTTGCTGTTGCTAAAGCAGAGGCTGCAGTCTGAGAGCTGGAAAAGAGAGAACAAGGGTGGCTGGGCCAGCCTGATGACGCACTTCCCGCTCCTTTATCCCACCTTCCTCCCAGGTAGGTGAGGGCAACTCTGGAGAAGGCTGGCGCTCGCCAGCATGGACTGGCAGAAGGCGGGGCTCCTCACAGCCTTAGGGGGCACTGGGACTAGCCTGTCGAGGGCTTAAATACCTTCAGGGGCAAAAAGACAAAATCCCCCCTCTTTTTACGAACACAAAAATTGCTAACACGTTTAGGAGAAGGAGGAAAGATGACAGAGTTAATCTAACATGGCACCACACCATTCACAGAGTCACACTAATAACTTGTAAAGGCAGACGATAAATGGGTTGAGAGAAACCTTTCCCTTCTCAGAGAAGTGATGGGTCTAATTGTATCCTGAGTAATATATGACTCTAGTCTGACCAAAATGTATTACCCCATAACGCCACTTTTGCTTCTCAATAGTAAACAGGCTTAAATCAGGCAGCTTCATCAGTTCTCAAGCATCCATTCCCCAGAATATCTAGGCAGAATATCTAGGCAGCCCACCGTGGCTTTCTGGGGGCCTGGCCAGCTGAACAACACGCAATGAATTTTTGACTTTAACACCAACATTTATGGCCCTTTCCTGTTTTTATTGATTCATGCCACCAGATGCCAGACAAAGGAGCGTGGGCGGCCTCTTATCCAACAGCTTTTTTCCCCAGAAAGCTTCCCATGTATGATACAGCTGGTAGAAGCAAAGGCCTTTTCCTTAGAGATACCGTGTATTTAATTCTCTAATCCAAATTAAATTGTGACAATTGCTGGCATCAGATGACACTCAATGCCCAAACCAATCAGCCCCAAAGCAGCTTAATGCCGTGGCCTAGTTCACACCACACAGCTGGGCTCCTGCAGAAGCCAAAGGCGAATTTCAGCTGCATCAGGCACATCGTTAAACTTTTCTTTCTCATCTTCTAAAGCCCTCGCCTCAAACCAAAACCTGGCATCAGAATCTCTTGCAAAGGCCTCTTTCAATACAGATGAAATGCTACTTTTTAAGTTAAAAAAGCCCATCCAAAGCAAGAATCGCTTCCACAAGTTCCAAGGGCCGAGTGGCTGTGTGTGAATGGTGGCTGTCACGTGGGCAGCCAAAGGACGGCGCCTATAGGCCTCGGTTCTCGCTCCCGCGGGCCCTTCTGGGGACAGAGAGGAGGGCTGCCAACAGCTGGCCCCTCTGAGCTCACCCCGCCTGGCTGCTTTACCTACGGGGAGCCTTGATTGCCAAAAGAAGGACTCTGTGATGCTGGTGGGAAACTGGTCAACTGGGATTAACTATGAATTGCCCTGATGTCTGTTTCTGCCTAGGTTTTGTCTGCTGTGGTGTCAGTCACAGAATATGTGACTGTCAGCAAAATGCACAAAGACCAGTGGCCAAAGCTGTTGGCTTGAGAGGTCCGGGACACCTTTTGATTCATTTGGCACACGCATTGTGTGTTGTGCCTTTGCCTGAATTCAGTTAAACTCTTATTTTTAATTTTTAAACGTTATTTTGATCATGTGAGACAGATCTGCATAAACGTTCTAAGAGCGAGCCTCATCTGGGACCAAGGGGAGCGAGAAAGGTTTGTTTGCACAAAGTTGTGGAAGGGCCACCAAAGGACGCAACGGCCGTATCCGGGTGTGCATCCGAAGCTCCACCGCCCTCCTGGCCCTGGGGCTCTTTCGGGTTCCAAGGAGAGAGGCTCACAGAGGCTCCTTGGTCAAAGCAAAGTCCACCACCAGGGAGCAGGGAGCTTGGCTTGCAAGGAGACTTCGGCTGAGCTAGGGGTGCAGTGGTGAGAGGAGTAAGTGAAAGGTCTTCAGAACTTAGAATTCTAAGAGGAAGAAGGGGCAAGAAGAAATAGCTTAAAGATAAAACAAAAGAAAATTGAAAAAAGAGGAAAGATAAAACTAAATGAACCGAGAAACAGGAAAGAACCTGTTCCTCTAAGAATCCATAAAATAATCAGGAACTTGAAAACAAGCTAAAAGAGCTCAATAGACTGATGAATATTATCTGACGCACCTAGCATATATTGTCTGCTCATTTCAATGCACATGCAATGTATGGTTTAGTATGTTTGCGGAGGAAGGCAGCAGGAAAATGTAGAAGGTGGTCAGAGAGGATGTAACCTCAGTCAGTGGGGAATGAGGAGGGACGGGCAGCCGGTGCAGGGAATGTATCAAGATGTTGATTTAAGATGATGAACTTTGGAGAGAACCAACCTTTGATAGCTTCTCCCTGCCTAACTGCAATAAACGAAACGCCTTCACTGTGTCTTGGCTGGTTATTGGTCAGGCAAGGGTGCCATTGGCAAACCTGTGAAGGAAAGTGGCCAGGAGCACATAACAGCCTTGGGGGCTCATACGGGATTCACATCCCTTCCACCACCGGGAACCCTTGGACCCCCTTCCTCCATATCCTGGCCCAAAACAGGAAGAAGACAGTATTGTACCTACAAGGTTCCAGGTTGAGCCACCTGCACCAGAGGACCCACCAAAGGAAACCAAGGAATTAGCTGAAAATAATCAGGATTTAGAGGAGGAGGAGATGAAAAAGAATAAGGAAGCACAAGGAAAAATGGACCCTCTTACATGGGCCCAAGAAGACAACAGAGGAGGGGTACATACGGGCCCTTTAAAAGTGACTTTAAAGAACACTGGTGAAGTAATTCACCAGAAACCGTGTAACCTTACATTGGAAGGAAGAATGGATTTAAAGCCCGTGGTGGAAGGGCTGCTGAAGGATAAATGTGTGAATGGGCTGAAGTTAAACCATGTGAATGCCTGTGTTTGATCCTCACCCCCAGACTATGAAAGGGGCTGGTTACTTTGATTCCCGTTCTTACAAAGGAACCATAAGTTGCAGGTGTTTCATTGTGGAGTGAGTGGAAGGGCAATAGTAACGGTTACAATGAAGTGGGGGGAAATGGAAAAAAGGCCCATGGAGGAAAAATGCCTTTGAAGATGTGGGAGATAAATTAATGGCAAATGATTTACTGAAGACAGAGAGAGAGAGAGAGAACTAAAGGGCGGCCATAAAGAAGAGGGGCCAACTTCATTGTTATAAAGTGTTTAATAGAAATGCAATAGTTCGAAGTTAAGAAAGAACCTAGAACTAGGAACCTAGAATCAGGGGAAATTCCCTTGACTGTGGGGGCAATTAATCAATGGGATGATTGTCTCCAGAAGCTGAGGGTGCTTCATTACTGGAAGTTTTTCAGAGGAAATTGGAGAACTATTTGTCTGAAACGAATAATGTTTACTGCTTCATTAGGCGTTTGGGTTAGTTAGAGGACCGCTAGGCTCTCATGCAACTCTGCTAGTGTGTGGGGGAGAGAGAGGGTTGGGCGGAGAGCCAAACACCCAGGTTGAAGGTGGGTCAAACGGCAGTAGCCAAGGCCCGGAGTCGCTGGGGTCGGTTCCTCTTCAGTAGCCTAAAAAGAAGCCCATTAAGATCCTCCCCTTCCTGCCTGGTGAGAGGAGGGTGGCCAGGCCAGGGGCCCCACCGGGACAATGGCTGCATTCCCAAGCCGGGGCAAAGACCAATGTTCGTTTCGTGCCGTTCCCATTGCATGTAACACGTGCTAAATACAGTGGTTCTCCATGGACCCCTGGGGAGCCACAAAGGCTTGGAGAAATGCCTTACGTCTTGGGGTCCCTCGGCCATGGTCTGTGGCCACAAAAGGTATTTAAAGGGGGCCTATGATGAAGAAAAGGCTGGAAACCACTCTTAAAGATATAAATTACATTAAAATTATTATTATATGTCATTTTTTTTTCTCTTTGTCCTATTAAAGGTTTTAGAGTGCTCTCCCTGGAGACCGGTTTTCTAGTTCAAGCTAGAAATGACCAAACAAGATTCCAGATCTTTTGGGCTACAAACATCTAGCTTGAAAGGGAAGCGTAAGTGGAAATGGTGCAACTGAGTCCTTGTCGTGAAGACATGCTTGGTGGTGCCCCACGGAGGCGGGGGGGGGGGGAGAAGGGGATTTCAAGAGGGCGATCACCATCTTGAGGTGCTTCCTGAAGGGCGAGAGGCCTCCAGCCCTGCCACCTTCCCTCAGCAGCAGAAATAAGGCCATTCCCTCTGACTGGATGTAATTAGGCCATTGGGGATTATATGTTATTGGACCTGATAATTAATTACCTTTCATGTAATTCTGGTCCCTGATGACTTTTTCCTAGTTGTAATTAGAAAGTATAGTTGAAAACACTTTTATTTTATGAGGCTTCAAATAGCAGTAGACTTATATACCGCTTCATAGGCCTTTCAGGCCTCTCTAAGCGGTTTACAGAGAGTCAGCATATTGCCCCCAACAATCTGGGTCCTCATTTTACCCACCTCGGAAGGATGGAAGGCTGAGTCAACCCTGAGCCGGTGAGATTTGAACCGCTGACCTGCTGATCTAGCAGTAGCCTGCAGTGCTGCATTTAACCACTGCGCCACCTTGGCTCTCATCAAATAATGTTGATGTTTATTTCTTTTATTTTTCTATGATGGATAAAACATTATTACCTGAAAATCTTCCTAAATAAGACAACTCAAAGCTTTCCAGCCTCTTTTTCAGCCATCCTCCATCCTCAAACTCGGCCGGGAGGGGGGGGGGGATGGGGGTGGGGGGGGGAGGTTCCCTGTTTAGAAAACCTGGAGTGGGAGATGTTCAGGCATTTCCAAGCAATCACAAACCACAAACCCCACCTCAACAATCATGGCAACGATTTGGCTTCAAAGAGTCCTACTTGCAAAGGGCGAAGGGCCTCTTGGGCAACAAGGGAGTATTTATTTGGAAGGGTTTTTTAGGAGTCGACATTCGCAAAACAAAGGATGCTGCTCTGACTGTCTTTTCGCCTTCAGAGCCTCTAACCTGAGACACAGGAACGGGGGGGGGGGGGGAATCTGCACTAGAATACTTTCACCTTCTGGCGAGGGAAGCCCAGGTAGGAAACGGGCAACATCTGTCTTTCGGACTCCAGAGGAGGAAATATAAAAGGATCCAGTAGGCAACGGAGATCAGCACCAGACATCAGGCAGAAGACAAGAAACGCCGGAGGAGGAAACTGGCTGGGCAAGGGGCTGCACAGGCAAGCAGACCCCTCCCTCCCTCCCTCCCTCCCTCCCACCTGGCTGGGAAATGGATGCCTGTCGGCCAGAATCCCTCATCGTCTCAGCTGGACGACTGCAGGAACAACTGAGCTCAGGGAGCCATGAGGACTGGCGTCGTTCTGCCTTTGTTCTAGATTTGGCTTCTGCTCCCCCGAGTGAGCCGGGGTGTTAAAGGCAGGCGCTTGGGCAGGAGCCTGACTTGTTTGGAAGATGCCAAATTGGCTCCGCTCGGCATTTCTCTTGCCGGGTTTCACTTACGGCCTCTACCTGGCTGCAAGGTAGGGTGACCTTGTTCCTGTTTCTGCAGACCTTCTGGGCCTGTCTTCTTCTCACACCGCTTGCATTCCTCTCCTACGGCTGCATGTCGCATTGGCTGGTTTTTGTCCTGATCCCGGGGAGGAAAGCAAGGTGAGCAAATTGTACTCCAGCAATTCGCCTGGGCTGCGACTCCAATCCTTGGCTACCAATTCTGCGGTTTGTCCAGCCAGCCCAGCCCATCTGGCAGGGAAGACCTGGTGTGTGCAGAGCTCTGGAGCCCAGGCAGGAGATGCTAGGAGACCTCTGGGCCCCACAGCTCAGTGCAGGGGGTTCTGGGGCCACAGGCGGAGGGAGCCCTTTGCTCGTCCTCTCTCCACTGGGGCCCCTTCCCTACGGAGCACCTGCTGGGCTCCCAGGTGTGGAGGTGTCCCTTTCACAAGGAAGCCTCTGTGGGTCCCTTCCTCCACTTGCATTGGGGACTGCACAGCAACACACATTGTTTTTCATTTAAATCTGCCAGCAATAAAATTTCCCTTGAACTCAAGAAGAGGTTATGAACTATTACACATATTTCTTTCTTTATTGTTTGTTTTGAAAGACTAGAGAAGGAATCACCAAAATGTTTTATTCAATAATGAATAATGAAACAGTAATGAATAAAACATGCCCGTTTATTTGCCAGTCTACTTGCCTCACTGTTAATTATTACATTTCGGGTTGCTGTTTGTTTTTCCACTTTGGCCACTGAATAAAATAAATGGGGATTCATGGGCCGCAGCAAAAAATGCTCTGGGTGGAAATGGGAGGTGCGGGTGGCCTTGATTGCCCCTCACTCAGGGCAGAGGGGAGCCGGAAGAGCTCCCTTGCCCAGTTTGCCCTTGAGCTTCGGCAAAGAAGCCCAGTGAGGAACATGGGAAGCTTGATGGAGACCTGAGAACAAATGTGGGAGGAAGCGTCTTCAGATGCATTTCAAAGAAAAGGGAGAGAAAGTGGAACCCTTTCCCAGATGCTCCGGGAAGGCACTGAAGGCCCCACCTGCTAACAAACACTTTGGGTCGTATCTCTTCTAAGGAGGAACCAGGCTCAAACAAAATACCTGGAATCATGGATGAATCACCATATAGATGCCAAAGTCCAACCTGGAAGAACTGTTGTGTCTGATCTCTAAGCTGGAATACTGCAATGTGCTCTACATGGGGCTGCCCTTGAAAAGCACCCGGAGACTTCAGCTAGTACAGAACGCGGCCGCGCGAGTGATTGTGGGCGCACCTCGGTTCGCCCACATAACACCTATCCTCCGCGAGCTGCGCTGGCTGCCTGTAGATCTCCGGGTGCAATTCAAGGTCTTACTTACCACCCATAAAGCGCTCCATGGTAGTGGATCTGACTATCTGAGAGACCGCCTTCTGCCAATAACCTCCCTGCGTCCCATCAGATCGCATAGAGCGGGCCTCCTCCGTATTCCATCCGCCAGTCAGTGCCGACTGGCGACCACCCGGAGGAGAGCCTTCTCAGTTGCTGCTCCGACGCTATGGAACAATCTCCCCGTGGAGATTCGTACCCTGACCACAGTCCAGGCCTTCCGCACAGCCCTCAAGATCTGGCTAGCCCGTCAGGCCTGGGGATAAATTTTCTTGCCCCTCCCGAATACTGAGTGAATGTTGTGTTTTAGTACTTTTTAGTTATTTCACATTTTCTTTTGTATTTTGTCTTTCACTCCCCTTCCCTTACTATTGTAAGCCGCCCTGAGTCCCCTCAGGGAAAAGGGCGGCCTATAAATGCTAAATAAAATCAAAATCAAAAAAATCAAATCAAGGAAAATACTAGGGAACAACTGAGAGGTGAACGAAAGAAAATATCACCTTCAAGCAGGGGGAAAGGAGGCACAAAATTAACCTGGCATCAATTCTTGGGAATATTAGCAGATCATAAAGACAACTATCTGAAAGCATCTTGAGAAATGCAGTAATTATTAGCAGTCAGCGTGGATTTGTCAAGAAGGCGGCTTATCAAAGCAGGCTTATTTCATTTTCTGACTGAATAACTTGCTTAGTAGCAAGGATACTAAGGAAGACACTTTGCCAAGTGCTTCCATGAAATCAAGATAAATTATGTCTACTTCTTTATAGAAGGGAGTGTCACAGACATAAATTATCTTGAGTTTATTAAAGCACTTGACAAAGTATCCCATGATAATCAAACAGTTTGGTAATTAGGCACCGTTGGCACAATTAAGTAGATACCTAGTTGATTGAAGGGACTAAACAGAGACTAAACAGAAACCCCTGGAGGACGTGGTATCTGTGGACTGTTCTGCATGAAATATGGAAGGGGACTAAATAACCAAGAATATCCTCCCCATTTCTGCGAGATACACTTTTTCAGCATTAAAAGACCAGGTGTTGCAGCCCGACGTCTCAGCCAAGGAAGCTGATGTGAGATTCCAAGTAATGGCAACTGACCTGCCGTTCTTCCAGGCAAGACTCTTTTGTGGGTACAAAACAGGCATGGCAACACTCTGTGGCAACGTTACCCTTCTCCTACATAGCTTTCCCCTGCCCTTTTCAAACTGGTAGTTGTGTCTTCATTACCTTTTCTACAGCATTTCCTTCCGTTCGAGAGGAAACCAAGACGGCTGCTCAGCCTCCTCTTTCTGCCTCTGTCACAACAGCTTTTCCCCCAAAAAAATCCAATTTTAGCCTAGCTAGCTTACAAAAGCCAGAGGGAAGTGGGGGAAGGAGCTGTTTTACAGTCCACTTCCACTCCAGGCCTGCAAAAGGGCCATTTCTCTATCCTGGTTTCCTATTCCTGGAAGCAAACGAAGCCAGAGGTGGGGAAAGCAGGAGAATTGCTGCTGTTTGAACCTGCAGAATATACGCTGGGCACGGAGGGAGCTGCTTGTGCAAATGCTATGAGATCTGCTAGCTCCAGCAGTGAAGAAAAGGCTTTGTCCCAGTACTAGGTCTGCTTTCTCACAGTGCAGCAATGGGTACAGAGGACATCTGAAGGCAGAGAGCAGGATGTGCAGGAGGAGGAGGAGGAGGAGGAGGAGGAGGAGGAGGAGGCTGGAGAAACTCATCCACATTTATTCCATTGGGCATCCAGACCAGGAGAGCAGCAGCAAAGGTCAGCCGTTCCTTCCGTGGCCTCCTCAATTCCTGGCACTGCAGAAGCACCCAGGACTCCCCCAGACGGGCGAGCCAGGAGCCTCCCTGGCTGACCCCAGGGCACTGCCTCTCTTCCGGGTGCCTTTGGCAGCTCAGAGCCCCTCCAGCTTGGGGGAGGGGGTCAGCCTGCAAGGGCAGCCGGGGCAACATGGCAAGTGGCCCCCAGCTGTTGAAATGGGGCATCTGGGGAGGGGGGGAGCAGATAAAAGAGCGAGGCCCAAACTCACAGCCAGCCGTCCAAGGGTCTCTTGGCACAGACAAGGGCGTGATCCTGACCCATGCCCTTCCAGAGGGAGAGGCAGTCCTGGCAAAGACCTCTGGATGGGCAGGGCACCCGTCCCACCTCTGCCCCCCCCCCGCCTCTCTTTCTTCCTGCCCTGCTGCTCAAAAGGTTGCAGGGGTCATCACCAGCCCCACCCACCCAAAGGTTGTGAAGAGAACTCTAATCAGGAAACGCCAGGTAATCCTCACTTAGTGACCACAATTGGGACCAGCTACTGCTTAAGCAGAAAATCGTGTGAGTGCAACTGAGCTTACAACTTGGCAACTCCTCTGGTTCTTAAGTGAGGATGTCACTAACTGAAAAATCACACAACTGCAATTTACAATCTTGCTTCAGCTTTCCATACTGTACAGTTTGAATTCTGTTTATTACAAGTCAATTGTGACTTACACAAACAGCGACTACGGGGTTGAGATGCTGCAACGGTCGCAAAAACAAGAACAGATTGCAAAGTTAGTTTTTTGCAAATGGCCACTGCGCAAGGCAGTCAGTAAGTGAGGATTGCAAGTGAGTGATATAACAGGACCAGGCCTGTCTCCTTTATTTCGCCCCTTTGATAAGGTCCAAAAAATCCACACGCTCGGGTTCCATTACCATCTTGCCTATCCAGGCCACGTCCCCACCTTTGAAACGGCCCCCCTTCAAGACCCCAACTCTTCCCCAGCACTGTAGTCCCCCCACACACACACAGGCTGGTCTGCTTTGTTTTGTTTACTTTGCTTCCCCCCCGTGACTTTTATGTGGATTTGATTGTTGTTGCTGATGCTCCAGCCGTGAGCTGAGCAACAGCTGTACAAACCAAGGCAGTAACGGAAGAAGAGCACAAACTCCCTCTAAGAGAGGCCGGAGGTGGTGGGTTGCTCCCGGATCGGGCGAACTGGCAGTGGCGGTGGTGAGAGGCTCCGCCCACCCAGAACCAGTAGTAAAAAAACTGACAACCCCCCCTGGAAGAGGCCCATATGCACTCATCCAGCCAGCTGTGCCTCCTCCGTCTTCCCTCTGGGGCAGTGATGGGTTTCAAAAATAGTTCGAACCTACTCTGTGGGTGTGGCCTCCTTTGTGGGAGTGGCTTTGCCACCCATGTGACCGGATGGGAGTGGTTTGTGACCGGATATGAAGATGCAGAGTACACTTGTCAGAACCACCTTAAATTACCTCACACACAGCACTGGCATGCATGAGAATACGATGTGAACTTGTTTCTTAAAAGGCATCTTTGGTTTGCGTTAAAACAACTTCAACACACGCAATGTTCTGATTGCACCACAAACGCAGTAGTCATCCTTACCTTTCACAGAGGCACTGAGTTTTATAAACATGAGCATGATAGTGTAGAATAATCATCTCCAAGGACCAGTGGTGGGTTTCAAAAAAATTTTGGAAGCTCTTCTGTAGGTGTGGCCTGCTTTCCGGGTCCACTGGTGGAAACTCTTCTAACCGGTTCGGTAGATTTGACGAACCGGTTCTACCGAATAGGAACCCACCTCTGTTCTGGGGGCTCCCTCCCCCCCACCCCCCACACGAAGGGCGGGGCATTGTGTGCCATTCCCTGTCTCCCCCTGGCCTTTCCCCACTCCCTGCCCAGCAGGCTCTGCTCAGACCCAGCGTGGGAAGAGGCGTCTGCTGGGTTCGCCAATGACCTCCCCCCCACCCATCTCCCCCCTCCCCCCACCCTTCAATAGGAAGGTAGGACAGGGATGCAGGCTGGGTCCCCACTCTGCCCAGGGGAGCCAATGGGGTCCCCTCCCACCTCCCCGCCCAGCAGCTCCTGACACGGGGAGGAAGCCCACTCCAGGTCTGCTAGCCAGAGTCAGATCTCCCCCACTGAAGCCAGTTCCGCTGCACCCAAAGTCCCCGGAGGCCTCCTCGTCGGCCTTTCGGTGCTCTTCTCTCTACATGGAGCATCTAGCTGAAAGTGGGGGAGGTGCGACTGCGGCAAATAAAGAGCAGAGAATAAAAGGAAATCCGTACCTGCCTTAACAAAAGGCAACGGCCGCGTTCCCCAAGCTGGCTCTGCCACACCAGCTACCCAAAATATGGCTTAACCGTTTGGCAGGATTCCCTCAAGGGCTCCCTCCAGCCACGCCAGCCCCACAAGGGCCACTAAAGGGGCACCCTGCAGCCCCAAACGGCCCCGGTCCTACCTTGACTCCACGGATGCGGAACTCGGCCAGAGCCCGGCTCATCTTGGAGGCTGCCGTGGGGTGGTCCTTGCCATGGGCGATGACCTTCACCAGGAGCGAGTCGTAGTGGGGGGAGATGATGGCTCCCTGGAAGGCAGAGGCGCTGTCTAGGCGGATGCCCATCCCCTCGCCACTCCGGAAGACCTGGAGGAGAGGGGCCAGAGGTCAAGTCCAGGAATCACTGTGGATGTCCTGCACCAGGGAAGAGGCAGACCCGTCCAAATGCAGAGTCCCCCGGAGCCCCTCCCCCCGAACCTGGTCTGTGGGCTGCAGCGGAGGGAAAATCGTGCTCTCTGATTCTGTCCTCCGGATGTGCATCCCGACTTACATTCATGTTTTCTTTCTTTTTCTTTGTCGCCCTGTTTCTGTTTTCCTCTCTTTCTCCGTATCAAGACCATTTTTTAAAAAGCAGCTTTTCAGAAAAGCTGAATGCACGAGTAGGCGAGGCCAAGTCTCCAGGCCCCAAAGAAGCCCCACCTAGCCCTGTGGCTCCTTCCCTGGTTAGGCTGTTCCCTGGCCAATGGTGCCAGTGCCAGGGATCAGCTTCCATGAAGCTGGAGCAGCTTTTGCTGAGTGGACCTGGACCAGATTCAGGGCAGGTGGGCTTCGGAGGCTGAGAGATTCCTTCAGCCACCCAGAGACCCAACAATCCACAGTGCCCCCCCCCCGGACAACTCTAGCACACGCCTACACCCCCGCAAGAGCCACGATAGCTTTCCCTGGGAGATCAGGGCCTTCTGCTCCCCCTTGGTAGCCAAGGGGTAGAGCGCAGAGGCTGGTGACCACCTTGTAGGTCGGGCTCTGCAGCGTTGCTGGACACAAGGCTGCCAGCTCAGCCTCTAAAGCAGTGGGTCTCACCCTGTGGGTCGGGACCCCTTTCACAGGGGTTTACCTAAGACCATTGAAAAACACATATTTTCAAAAAAATACGGAAAACATAAAATAATTTTATGGTTGGGGGTCACCACAACATGAGGAACTATATTAAAGGATCGCGGCATTAGGACCAGTGCTCTAAAGGGGCTGGGGGAGGGGGGGCTCTGGCATCCTTCAGCTCTCCCCCTCCCCAGTGTCCAAGGCACTGCCTGCAGAGTCAGAGGTCAGCTGGCATGTTTCCTGGAATAAGCCTCAGAGAAGGAGGAGGATTAGCAGTGGCCGAGGAAAAGAAAACGCATCGGGCCTTGTAGGTTTTGTGCATGGGGGGGTTTCTTTTTTGAATTCTTTTTGAATTTTATTTTAATACAAACATTTCATCATTCGTTAAATAGTGTGTCATCTGGGTACAAATTTTTTGTGTCATAATAGTTAAAGCTTATCACCATATTCATTACGCATATCTATTCTTATTTTAATACTAGTACTTAAAAGTTCACATATCTATTGTTATAACATTTTTCTTAACTTATTTAACTTTGTAATACATTACTTTCCTATTTATTCTCTAACCATTGATAAAATAGCTCCCATATACTATAATAATCAGATTCTTCCTTTTCTTTTCCTTTAATTGCCAGTGTTCATCTATTCATTTCTGCACATTCTAATATTTTCTTAATCACATTTTCATCTGTAGGGATCTCTTCACTCTTCCAATTTTGTGCAAATACAAATGCAGTTATTATATGAATAATCAAATACATATTTTCTTTACTATATTTTTCTGACAAGATACCCAACAAGGTTTTAGATCAATATGTTGCTGTGTAATCTTCTCCAACCACATCGAAATTTTTGCCCAATATTTTTTGCTTCTACATATATCCACCACATATGATAATACGACCCCGGTGCCTGATGAGATTTCCAACATTTAATTGATTTGTCTTTAAACATTTTTGCCAATGTTTCAGGTGACATATGCCATCTATAAAACATTTTATACAAATTCTCTTTGCAGTTGTCATTGTTAGTTTATAATTTCTATCCCATAGTTTCTGCCATTTATTTAATTCTATTGTATGTCCAAAGTTTTTTGCCCATGCTATCATTGTTTCTTTTACTCGTTCTTCTTCCAATTTAATGTGCAGTAAATAATTATACGATTTTTAACGCACTCTCTTCTGTTCTTGTCAATCTTATCCAATTCTGTCAATTCCATATAAAAACCAAATAGTTTAGCATCTTTTTCATATCCAGATAAGATTTGCAATTGTGTATATCAAACTATATCAATCCCTTGTTTTTCCAATTCTTGTTTCTTTTTAGTTCCCCTTTTCTGACAAAATATCTTTATATCTAAAATTTCCCGTATTGATAATATTTGGATATATTAAATGCTTCTATCATTGAAAGCCAAACTGTTATCTTCAAGTAATGTTTTTCTCTTAATTTTCTCCTATACTACTAATAAAACATTTCTTATATAATGTCTTTGAAAATAACCATGTATCTAATTTTTCCCATACCATAAAAAGGCAGGCCAACCCAATTGCAAGTCATTCCAATGTCAATAATCTTTCTCAATACGATCCATTCTTTCGTCCATGTTAACACTGCTGCCTGGTAATATCATTCCCAATTTGGTAGTCCAAACCCTCCTCTAGTTCTTGCATCCTGTAACATGTTAAAATTTATTCTTGCTTTCTTCCCCTGCCAAATAAATTTCACTATTACTTTATTAAGATTTTCAAAATATTTTTCTCCAATTTTATTGGGGTTGTTTGGAATAAAAACAATAATCTTAGTAATACATTCATCTTAATTGTTGCTATTCTTCCTATTTTTGCAAATTTTTCCAATTCTCCAAATCTTTCTCGATTTGTCTTAATTATTTATAATTATCTTCCTTAATCGTTACACATCTTGCAGTTAATTGAATCCCTAGATATCTTACTTTCTTAGTAAATTGGATGGCTACTTTCTTCCTTAACTCCCTTTTCTGCTTCTCTGTAACATTTTTCACTAATATCTTAGTTTTCTCTTTGTTAATTTTCAGCCCTGCCACCTCACCATATTCTTCTATTCATTCTAATAGTTTTGGCCCTGTTTCTTGCAGATCTTCTAAGATGAATACCAAATCATCTGCGAATGCCTGTAATTTATATTCTTCCTTTTTATTTATTGTTTTTATTATTCATATTTTATCTCCTTGTCCTCTCTTATATTTCTGTTTAATACCTGCAACCTCAATACAAATAGTGGGGATAGAGGATATCTCTGCCTTGTATCCCTGCCTTGTACCATTCATAATATTAACCTTTTCCATCATATTTCCATTTACCATCACCTTTGCCGTTTGTTTATTATAAATCATTTTAATCATGTTAATAAATCTCTCCCCAAAGTCCATAACTTGTATCAGCATAAATTGCTAGTTCACATTATCAAATGCCTTCTGTGCATCAAGAAAAATCATTGATTTATCATTTGTTTTTCTGGATGTGCTTCATAATATTCCAATATGTTCAAAATTATTCTCATATTGTATTTGATCTGCCTCTTGGGTAAAAAGCCATCTTGGTCTGTATGTATAAATTCATTTAAAAATCTCTTTAATCTTTCTGACATTATTGAAGTAAATATCTTGTAATCCGCATTTAATAGGAAAATTGGTCTATAGTTTTTTATCTGTTACAAATCTGAGTCTTTTGGTATGAGGGTGATATATGCCTCCATCCACTAATTTGTTATCTTTGCCTCTACCGGTAATTCATAAAATACTTACAACATTGTATTGCTTATAACATCTTGTAGTGTTTTGTACAGCCCTGCTGGTAATCCAACTGGACCCGGTGTTTTACCATTCTTTCATCTTTTAATTGCCTATGTCAATTTCATCATTGTTATCCTTTCCTCTAATGTCTTTTTAAATGTTTCTGATATTGGAGGTAATTCAGCTTTTTCTATTTGTTTTGTTTTTTCTCCTGCAATTGTCTCTTGTTTATATAACTTTTCATAATAATCCTGAATTATTTTCTTTTTTTCATCATTTTGATAACAGACAGTCCCTTCATCATTAATTAATTGATAAATTAGCCATCTTCCTGGTTTATTTGCATTTTCAAAAAGGTTTTGCTTGGAACTCTTAATTTTTTGTGCAAAGTCCTCTTTTTCTATGAAATTCAACTTATGTTTTTTCAAATCCATTTGATTTCTTATATTCTTTTTTTGTGGGTCTTTTTGTAGTTCTAACTTGTACTCCTCTTCTAGGGTTTTTTTGGGGGGGGGGGGTTGTCTTTTATTTTATTTCTTTTGCCCACATATGTCATTGCCAATCCTCTAATATATGCTTCGGCTGTGTCCCATACATTTTGTAATCGGGTTTCTTCTTTTTTTTTTCTTTTTTAAAAAAGACCAACTCTTTTTCCATAAACTGAAAAAAATTCTTTTCATTTAAAATGGTTTGATTTAACTTCTATTTTTGTCTCCTCCATATAATTTTCATCAGATGAAGATCTGCCCACATACTTGTTTCAATATTTATTTTTTGTATATTAAATAATAAATCATCTCACATCTCCACATCATGTCAATTCTAGGCCAAGACATGTGTCTATTTGAATAAAATGTATATTGACTTTTCTCCAGATATCTTTCTCGCCAAGCACCTTAAATACCCAATTCTTCTGCCATTTTAAAAAAATGGAAGTGTTTTCCTAGGTTTCTCATTTCTCTTTGTAGTTTCATAGTCCAAATCAACATTCACAATTGCATTAAAGTCGCCTACAATACATATACTTTCATACTCCAATTCTATTATTTTCCTGTATAGTTTACCATAGAATTCTTCTTGATTGTCATTTGGCGCATATATCGCAACTAAAAGTATTTGTTTATACTTCATTGTTATCTCTACTGTTAAAATCCTCGCTTCCTCATCCATAAAAAATTGTTTAGCCTTTATTGTTTCTTTGATGTACAATGCAGCATCATTCTTACTTTGATGTGTAAGCGAAGCATATAATTTTCCCATTTTGGGGTATTTAAAAAAAATATGTTGTTTTTTAATTTGTAAACAAATTATGTCTGATTTTAATTTCTCCAATTTATTAACAGTTTTTTCGTTTTTATTACTGAATGATGTTAATTGATATTAATTTTACTTCTTCCATATTTTACTTTTACTTATTTTGTTGCCCTGGACATTCTCATCTTTCTTGTCTCTCTTGATTCCTTTGCCCTATGGCTCCTCCTCTTATTGCCATTTCCTCCCGATCCTTAACTGCTTTCTCTCTTTGTTCTTTGCCTCTCTTCCTGGTGCCGAACCTTTCTGGTGCCTAACCTCTCCCTCCTCTCTCAGTCTCTCCTCCTCGTGTGGCCCCAAGTATTGATCATAAAATTGTTCTGCTTTCTCTATTGAATCTAGTCTACGTCTTTGCTCCTGCCAATTCACCAAGATTCCCTCAGCTATCAGCCATCTAAAATTAACTTTTGATTAAACACTTTGCCAGAAACTGGTACTCTCTTCTCAGATCTCTAACTCTTCTCGATATTTGTTTCAATGCTACTATTTCTCTACCCTTCTACTTCATTGGATTGTTCCTTACTCTCTGCAAAATCTCTCGTTTTTATTGCTTTCTTGGTAAATCTAACATGCACCTCTCTGGGTAAATGATTCCTCATTGCATAGCTGGTGTGCCCTCTAAATATCTCACCAATCTCATTCAGAACTCTTTCCTTTAGTTTCCTCCATCACTTCTGCCAATAACTCTGCCATTATCTCTGCTAAGTTTTCCTCTGTCTCTTCTTCCGTATTCTGAAATCTTAAATAAGATTTGGGGGAGAGGCATAGTTAGCAAGATGGTGGCAAGATGACGCATCCTTTGGGGGCTCCCGAGAGAACCGTCAATATCTTTGCTGTCAGGGGAGTGTCCTTTTGGACCAAAGCCGTCCTGTAGGGACGGTAAACAAGGGGAGCACATGCCGACGACCTCAGGGAACCCGCAAATTCCCTGATTGAGTTGAAAGAAGCTCCCTAAGCCAATAGCTGAGAAAGTGGCCGCTACGAATCTGGGGCAGCCACTGCAAGAGCATGGAGGCAGAAGAGAGATGGGAGCGATCTGGATGAGATATCCTTTTTTTTAATATATACATTATTTCTCTTTTTGAAATTTTTGTAAGAAGAACCTCCTTGGAATATCAGAAGAGAGGAGAGTGCAGCTTAAACAGAGGAGGTGGGAGTGGGTTTTTTCCTTCCACCTCCAGTAGAACATCAGTGAGGAAGGTGGATGGAGCCCAAAGGATAAAGGAAGAAAAAATAAAACTGGCTTAGAAAGATTGGTTTGGAGAGTAAAGTCAGAAAACCAGACTGGATATCTTAATTTTCAAATTGGGGATTAATAACTAAAACTAAAGTGATTATATGAGTCTTTTTCTTCTTTTTATAAAACTTTTTTATTCTTTCGTTGGAACTGTGCCATCTAGAAGCACCAGGGTAAATTGGTGGAGATAAGAGCAAGATGTGACCTTGGGAGCCTGTGAACTGAATTGATAAGAAATTGTTTTTATTGATAGAGCGTGGCACGTTGGGAACTTTGCGTTTTCTGCTGGAATAGTGTTGCTCTTGGAAACTAAAAGGTGAAGCAGTAGAAATGGATTACAGAAAGTTTTTCCTTCTTTTTTTTTCTTTGAATACTTTGAAATAAGACTATGATTTTTTAAAATTCCTTTCTTTAGTGGCTGTTCCTTGTCTTCCTGTTTACATTTTTATTCCTTTTTTTCCCCTTGTGGTAACAGTGCAATTTTTTTGGGGGGATGAAAATAGGATAATTGTAATTTTGGGGGCTGGTGGGCTGATTTGGATTACAAATTTATTTTTCCTCTTCCTGAGGTAATTTGGATTAAGGTAAGAAGAACCTGAAGAAAAGAAGTAAAGCTACGAGATTTGGACTTGGATTATAAAAGTTATTCTTTTTTTCCTTTTTCTTGGTTTTTCTTTTTTCCCCCCTTCCTTTTTGTCCTCCATTTGTGGTGGACTTATATTTGAATTATAAATTGGATTGGAATCATAATGACCTATATTTGGTGGATTACAAATATCAAGATATTACAAGGTGAAGAAAACAATATCAGCGTTATCTTCAGCACCCTCTGCTACAACCTCCAACCCCTGCGGATCAGAGGACATTGGATCCAATGGCACAAGGGGAAACTAATACAATGCCCTTAGAATTAAAGGATATGACACAAGCTCTTTATAAAGATTTGAAGGAAAGAATAGACAAGCTAGATGAGAGAATGGAGAAAGTAGGAGAATAAAAAGATGTTAAAGGGATCGTGGAAGAAAACGAACAACGAATACAAAAAGTAGAAGAAAAAGCTGAGTCAACAGAAAAGATTACAGACTCACGACTGATAATTATTTCTTTAGAAATGGACCGGGCAGATTATTATATAAGATTCCAGAACATGGAGGTATGTGCATATGTTTGTGTACACACCATCAATGACACCCATGGCCAGGCACAGATGCGGTTGATGCCAGGAGCTGTAGGGACCCTATTCCAGTGATGAAATCTAAAAATTTTCCCTACCGGTTCTCTGAGTGTGACTTTGTGGGCATGGCTTTGTGGGCATGACTTGGTGGTCAAACAGCTGATGCTTGAAACCTTTTTTTTTTTAACCTTTTAAAAGCATTTTTTGCTAGTGGTTCGGGAAATGGAAGCATTTGTTACTCCCAGTTCCAGTGAACAGGGCAGAACTGGTAGCATTTCACCCCTGCCCTATTCCTGCGAACGTCTGAGGGCATCTCAGTTAGTCCCAATCTCCAGAGCTGCTTTGCCTGGTCCGAGGCTGGCATCTCTATTGGGCAGATCAAATCCCACCAGGCTCAAGGGTGACTCAGCCTTCCAGCCTTATGAGGAGGGTAAAATGAGGACCCCGTGTCAGCCCTGCAGCCATGTTCCTTTTGGATCTGACACACGTCTATTCTACTACGCTGTTTCGATGGTGGGGAATTGGGAGGGGGAATGGTACGGAGTAGAATATTATGCAGCCAAAATAAAATTCCTTTCTAGATTGCTAAGGTCATCCTTGTCTTGGTATCTCTGCACCTCACCGGAACTGGATGGGTGGAACTGCCAACATGGCAGTGGAAGATTGAACCATGTGATGGACTTGGGGGCGGGGGGGGGGCAAGATCATGAACTTTAACTTGGGTGGGGAAAAGTAAGAAGCTTCAGATTCGGGTTTTCCCAGATGTACCAGCATGGCTCTCTTAATAAATTGGAACTTTGAGGAGTACTTTGCCTTGGACTCTGATTTAATTTCGGAGGCCATCTGGAACGCTGACACCCAGATTGTTTGGGGGAAGCGGGCTGACTCTGTAAACTGCTTAGAGAGGGCTGTAAGAGGACTGTCAAGGGGCATATGAGGCAGTGATGGCTAACCTTTTTGCCAAAAGCGGGGAGGTCCTGCGCATATGCTCCCACCCAATAACTCTATGCGCGCAACCCCCCAGCACATACCCCAGGCCTCCTGAAGCCTCTGGAGGGTGAAAAATGGCCCAACACGGAAACCGAAAGTCCGTTGCCGAAATTCCGGTTTGTTCGTTGGGTTGGTTTTTGCCCTCCGGAGGCTTCAGGAAACCCTCCGGAGGACGTAAAATGGTGAAAAATGAAGGGTGAAATCAGCCGGCCAGAGCACACATGTGCGCTGCAGCTGACAGGGCAACACCTTGCGTGCCCTAAGAAATGGCTCCGTGTGCTACCTGTGACACGCGTGCCACAGGTTCACCATCACGTATCTAAGGGCTGTTGCTACCTCACCCGCCTGCAATGCCACAAACGGAAACCATTTTGGCACAGGGTGGAGCTTCAAGAAAGCCCTTCACACACATACACACAAAAGCCTCCTGCCTTTCTGACACTTTCCCAGCTGTTCCTCTATACTCCATGGAGCTGCACCTGCCCTTTGCTGCCTAAGGTGCCGTGGATGTGGTGGATTTGGAAGGGTGGCAGCCACGAGACCCACTGGGGACAGCCAGAAACAGCTGCCTGGACTTGGACCACTTGAGGAGAACCGCGGCGCCAAAGGAGGGTGGAAAAGAGCCCCCCCCCCCAACCATCACGATGCCATCCAAGGAAGCGGCCGCTGGCTGGAACTGGTCAAGGCCTTGTGGAAGAGACGTCCAAGGCTCGGACACTTTGGGAAGACCAAAGTCTGGCTTGGAAGAGGCGGGATGTGTGGGGAGCCCAGAGAGCTACTGAGGGTCCCCGGTGAGGGAGGGGCTCAGTGGGTGCAGAGCCAAAGGCAGCTGGCCTGCCTTCCTGGCATACGCTGCTGCTTCTCCTCCTTCGCTGTTCAGGCTACTCGTGAGAGCTGCTCGGAGCCCTTAGTGCTTTACACACTGTAAGAACATCTTGATTTAGATGTTGTAAACCAGGCAGACAATTAGGTTTTAATCAATTAGGCAGGACTTACAATTTAAATAAAATGAAAAGTATCCCAAACCAATTTGGGAAAGCAGAGTAGGGGGCTTCTGCTAAAGACATTTCCGGCCCTGAATGGCAACTCTAACTGGGTTACTTCAAAAATCAGGAGTAATGCAGAAGTTATGTCCCAGCCCTCTTTCTCTGCATCTGCTACCCGAATTCTCTAGCCAAGGAGGGTCCCGATTTCCAAGTGGAATGAGATCAAAGACCTGGCAGGTATTTTAGAGGCCACGTAGTCCAGCCTTCTGCTGCTCAGTGCAGGATTTGCTCAAGCAGCTGATCAGCTGTTGCTACAGCATTTGAAGACTCCAGCAAAGAGAATCCCACCTGTCACATGGTCGATTCTGCCCCTGGATCACAGCTCTTGTGGTCAGAAGTGCCTCCCACTCCTCTGCTCTGGAGGCTGTATTTCACCGTCCCAAAAGCCTTCCTCAGAGCTCCTTCCATTTGCCCCTCTCTCTCCACCGGGAACTGGGCAGGGGGCTCCACCTGAGGCCTGACCAGGACAAGCACCTCCCAGGACCTGCTCCTTGTAACCCCCCGCAAGGAAGCTGCAGCACCCAGCCAGCTCACATTTAACTCAGGGGCAACAAGGGCACCCGGATCCCTTTCACAAGCACCTCCACTCTCAAATCAGGTTTGCTCCAACCAAGATTTGTGCCTTTTGCTTTTTTACTTGCGGCTGGACGGCAAAATGTCCATCCATGACATACCCCATAAAGTCAAGCCAAAATTGCCCAGTGGGCGCTCCAGGCTACCTTCGGGCAGAAGGCTCAACCAGCTTAGCACCTATATTCTCACACCAAGCTCAGTTTGGTTAGCATTAATCTTCACTCACGTGGTCTGGCTTGGCGTGTGAACCCAGCCGCTTTCTTAGCTTATCATGGCACATGTTGTGCAAACTTGAAAAATGAGATAATTTGGAAATCAAGGTGGTTGATGAATGCACTGTGGCAGTGAAGCCTTCCCACCTCACCACAGACAGGAATGAAATCTTGTTTCTAGGAGGCTGGGGAAACGTGGTGCTGGGTGCAGAGGACAGGTAGGAAGGTCACTCGAACACAAATCCTGCAGGCTGCAGAGGGGAGGGGAATGCGATCAGTTACAGCCCCCCTTCCAAATTAGGGATGACAACTCCTCGAAGCACAACAGCACGTCTCTCGCCCCTCCCCCGCTTCTTTTCTGGCCGACAAAAGAAAATCCTTTGTGAAATTGTGGCTGGAAGGCAGGTGTCTCTCCGTGTCTGCCCGTTGCAGAGCAGAGCTCACAGGTCTCCTTGGCAGAAGCTGCCCGGGTCCTGAGGGGTGACCGCTCCCCAACAGGACCAGCATCTGGCAATTTGACCCGTGCTGGGAGAGGTCTCCAGCTGCAGAGACACATCTTAGACCACTGGCATTCCAGAGCTGGAACCACGGTGGTGTTCAGCAAGCTGGGAGGAGAGTCTCTTGCTGAGCTTAATCTAGGAAAGGCGTCTTCTGCCCTCTGCAAGCAAAATTCAGGGATCTTCCTGAGCGCAGCGTCCAAAGCATTCTGAGCCGGCTGCTCTCCTGCACCCCTGACCAGAATGACCAGCTGGGACCGTGGTTGCCAAGGCCAGGAGAGACGGCCCTCGTGTTCTTCCCCAACAGCAGAAGACACGCTTCTTGGCCTACAGCACCTGACTTCCCTCCTCCTGCTCTCCTGCCTCATTTGCTCATCTGCTCCCTGACAAGGCACCAAAGAGAGGTCCAGCTTTGACCACTGGCTGCAATCTGGTCCCAGCCATTGCTCCATTCCAGGAGGAGGCTGAGCAGCAGCAGCATCTCTAGACACGCAAAGCCGCTTTATTAGGGGTGAAAGAAACCCAAGCCGAAGTGTGTTAAGAGCATGAATCAAAGTGTCACTAAACTGTGAAAGTGTCCTAATTCTGCAGAAATGTTCATTAAAGTTTTGGCAGTGAAGAAACACACAGTATCATAAAGAAGAGAAAGGGACAAAAGAAAAGCAGTAAACTGGTCTGGCTCGCTGGCTCTGCAGTCAGGGAGGAACATGGCGGTAACCTTGAAGGCGGAATGCAAGAACAGCTGCATAGACCTAATTTAGCTCCCAGAAAGAAGAGAGGACGAGAAAGAAAGAAAAACCTGCCTTGACTCTCTTTCAAAATTTCAGGATGCCAATATATGTGACAGTAATAAAAGTGGAACTCCAGGGGTTCTTGTTGAATCAGTTCCCTGAGCTTGAAGGGCCGGGGGCCAGGGCTGCCTCCAATTCTATCTCTTGAACTTCCGGAGTCAGAAGAACTGGGGGGAAATGAAGACGTCCTCAGCAATAACACACGGCAGCCTTTCTTCCCTCTTTCTTCCCTCTGCCGTGCCCTACAAAACTGGCTTGGCATCTGGGTGTCTGCTCACGCAGGGCGCAACCAGACGGGACTTCGCACTGAGGGGCGATGTGGACAGTAGAGCTTCCCTCTTCTCTGTGGAAGAAGGACGGGCAGCAGCCCTGAAAGGCTCAAGGCACCCAGAGGGCAGTTAAGGAGGGACTGAAGATGTCCGGGCTGCTCCAGAGGGGAGGGGAGCTGAGACCGTCCTCCAACAGGGGAGAGGGGTGGGCCTTTTTTGTCTACCTGCTCCCTCCCCCAGTCTATCAACTTCTGGTTTCCTTTTTCTCCTCTCTCCAGCCATTTCCGGCATTCCTTTCTCATAATATTTGCCAGGAGAAGCAGAAGAAAAGCATTGGTCAGAAAGAGGTTGTGGCCGAGAGAGGGTGGCCTTTGGGAAAGAGAAAATAGGGCTGGGTTTCGACATTGCGCTAAGCATTAACCTTGTTTGTCTGGTGTGTTGTACGAATCCAACCAACTCAAGGCTAACAATAGAACGATGAAAGTAACATCGGACTGGGACAAAGTCCTAGTTTCCTGCCATCATCTTAATTTCTCTCTTGGAGAAGTAGATGCAGCATGGGGGGGGGCACGGGGCTGTGGCAAACACAATGGAGGACAGCATGCCTGGAGCCTTAGACCTGGCCCAGTGACCCGTCCCCATTTTTATTGGGCTCTCCTGCTCGCCCAGACCTTTTCAGATCCATGCTGAGGAGTGCCGGGGCCCACCTCAGCTGCTGGCTCCCTGTGCCTTAGCCCCAAGGCAACTGTCCTTCCTTCAAGGGACCATCACTCCCAGGAGGAGGAGGGGGAGGCAGGATAAAATGCTATGGATGCTACTTGGAAGCCTGAAAACTGGACGGTTATCTAATGCGACTGAACTGTCTCCTCTCAAGAATCTGCCGAGGGCTTTGCTGGTTTAATGAAATCTGATTTGCAGTTGCTTCTTTACTATTTCCAAGAGCAGCTAATCTGACTCCTTTTCAAGCTGTTAATCAGCTGCTGTTCGATTGGTTATCCACTCAGAAAAAACCGGACTACTAGACTGGGGGCTCTGAAGGGCAATTTCTCCACACCTGCATTTATTGAAAACAAAGCCGGATTCTGTTTCAGCTGCCAACATGTAGCTGTTCAAGTGGGGAAGTGAGGAAGGTAGGTTAAGGTTTTTGAAGCCCTAAATTGAAAGATGGGGCAGAGTTGGGGGCAGGAGGACAGCCAATCCCACTCCAATTCCTCATAAACCAGGCCAAGCCTTGGCTGCCCATGGGACCAAAAAACAACCCACAGTTTGTTTGGGGATCCACTACAGTCCTTCCAGAGGGACTTTTGCCTGGCAGAACTTGTAAAAGCGGCAAGAGCGGCAAGCAATCCACTCAGTGGTGCCAAGGTGCCAAAGAGAAGGTGGAAGGGGGCATCCAATGATGGAGAAAGGGGCCAACTGGAGGCAGAGATGCGTCTGGAGCTCAGGAGACAAAGCTTCCCCTGAACGTCCTCTCTGTCTTCAGCCCTTGTTTCTGCAAAGAACCGATTGCAAGGGGAGCCTTAGGCAATGTGTGGGTGATCCCAAGCAGAGGGGATTGGCTAACACGGGTGAGGGGTGGGGGGCAAAACCTCTATTTACCAGACCTTCAGCAAAGTCCTGCTTCTGGGTGAGAAGAGGGAGATGCAAAGGCATGTTGACCTCGCTGCTAAGAGACCTGCTTAGTGGCATCAGGGTGAGAAGCACCTGGGTCCTCGGACGCCACCAGCTGGGCCTGAGCAAGGGAGAGGCCGGGCTGGGTTCGGAGGAGAGCTGCCAGGGGGAGGAGGGGGCAGGCGTCAAGCTCTAGGGAGAACCTGCTTAAGCTTGCAAGGCAGAAGATGGGGGGGGGGGAGCGGGGAGGGGAGGTGAGATGGGGTGCAAAGGCTGCCACCAATGTCCTCTCTGAACTGGAGCGCAGAGCCAGGGCTGGTGGGCAGAAAGGATAGGCTTTCAAACAGCAGCCGCCTCTTTGCTGGAAGAACACCTGGACAGATGGTGCCATCGCCGGAGGAAACAAGCAGAGACAGCCCGGCATTATCCTCCCTGAAGATCAGCGATAATGAAAGGCAAAGGGGGCCTCCTAAGCTCCTTTTCTTCACTTTCTCAGGCTCTCCTCCCTTTGAGTGTGGAAGAAGACAGAAAAGAGAAACAACTTTATTCTAAATTCATCTTTAATTGCAAACCGCTTTCAGTGAGCTGGAGGGAGGCTGGCAAAGGAGGGGAGGCTTGGCAGAGAGCGGGGAAGGAAGCAACCTGGAGCTGTATCTGCCCATTAAGATAAGTGAGGCTCAAGTGGGGCCCTGCTCCCACCAAGAAGGGAGCAGGGGGCTCTTGGGCCCCCAGAATCTTCCCGGGACAACTTCCACTGGGGGGGGGGGAGAGGCAAAGCCCTACATTTCCAGAGAGCTCAGGGTCCCCTTGGCCACCAGGGAGTCCGGCAAGGGCTCTATCCATGCTGCCTTTCCACTCACTTCAATTCTAAGAAATGGAGGGGGGGGGGCGCTTGCTCTGCCCAAGGATAAAATCACGTAAAAACATCATCCCACAAGCTCCCCTGGATTATAAACCACTTCATTGGGCTTTGAATGCACCAAATGGCTGTTGGAGGGACAGAGATGTTTTGCAAGCAGGAAGAAAGGAAGAAAAGAGCATCATTCTAGGGGTGGCAGCATAATAACAATACAATACAATAGCAGAGTTGAGGGGGACCTTGGAGGTCCAACCCCCTGCATAGGCAGGAAACCCTATACCATTTCAGACAAATGGCTATCCAGCATCTTCTTAAAGACGTCCAGTGTTGGGGCATTCACAACTTCTGGAGGCAACTTCTGTTCCACTGATTAATTGTTCTAACTGTCAGGAAATTTCTCCTTAATTCTAAGTTGCTTCTCTCCTTGTTAGTTTCCACCCATTGCTTCTTGTTCTGCCCTCAGGTGCCTTGGAGAATAGCTTGACTCCCTCTTCTTTGTGGCAACCCCTGAGATATTGGAAGACTCCTATCCTGTCTCCCCTGGTCCTTCTTTTCATTAAACTAGAGATACCCAGTTCCTGCAACCGTTCTTCCTATGTTTTAGCTTCCAATCCCCTAATCACCTTGGTTCCCCTTCTCTGCACTCTTTCTAGAGTCTCCACATCTTTTCTACATTGTGGCGGCCAAAACTGAATGCAGTATTCCAAGTGTGGCCTTTCCAAGGCATTATAAAATGGTATTAACCCTTCATGTGATCTTGATTCTATCCGTTTATGCAGCCTAGAACTGTGTTGGCTTTTTTGGCAGCTGCTGCACACGACTGGCTCCTATTTAAATGATTGTCCGCTAGGATTCCAAGATCCTTCTCACAGTTACTACTATTAAGCAAGGTACCACCTATACAGTACCTGTGCATTTTGTTTTTCTTGCCTAAATGTAGAACCTTACTTTTTTCACCATTGAATTTCATTTTGTTAGATAGTGACCAATGCTCAAGTTTGTCAAGATCCTTCTGTGTCTTGAGCCTGTCTTCTGGAGTGTTGACTATTCCTGCCATCTTGGTGTCATCTGCAAATTTGATGAGTTCCCTATTTATTCCCTCATCCAAATCATTGATGAGGATGTTGAAGAGTCCTGGGCCTAAAACAGAGGCTTGGGGTCCTCCACTGCATACTTCCCTCCATGTAGATGCAGTTCCATTGAGGACTACACGTAGAATGCTGTTGGTCAGCCAGTTACAAATCCATCTGGTGGTGATGCTGTCTAACCCACATTTTTCTACTTTGTCTAGTAGGTTATGGTCTACCTTATCAAATGCCTTGCTGAAGTCCAAGTAAATTATATCGACGGCATTCCTCTGGTCCACTAATTTTGTCACTTTGTCGAAGAATGCAATAAGATTAGCCTGGCGTGATCAGTTTTTGACAAACCCATGTTGGCTTTTGGCTACTACTTTGTTTACTTTTAGGTGTTCACTAATTCGTTGCTTGATTATCTTTTCCAGAATCTTCCCTGGTATTGAGGTCAGGCTGATAGGTCTATACTTTCCTGGATCTAACCTTCACAAGATCCTGTTTGCAATCAAGCTTCTCCCCCTGAGAATGAGAGAAAGAGATGGGGGAAGGCAGAGCTACTTGAGGAGTAAACGGGAGGGAGGGAGGAAAAGAGGAGGGAGGCGGGCCAAGCCTGGTATCCTGAAACCCACAGAGAAAGAGCTGGCTGAAGATGAGGGGCCCCAGGAAGTAGGAAAGGCCTTGGGCACTGATGCCCACCTGCCCTGCCCCACTGGCCCAGTGAAGCCAACAGTTCTGGTGGTGCCACCCTCCTCTCAAGCGGAAGGGCAAAGACAGGGAAGCCTTCGGATCCGGCAGAAGAGCCTGTCCCATAAAAGGTCCCTGCAGTGGGGAGTGAATCAGCTGTCCTAGAGGCTGGAAGTGAACCGTGATGGGGAACAACTGAGACAGATGACCTGCAAAGTGGTTGGAAACCCCACGAGTGGTTTTGCCCAGACTCTGCAAAGCGCCACGCTGGGGAAAAGCATCCAGGGCAGCCAGAGCTGAGCTTTGGGGTAGTGAGTGGCTTGAATAAATGCCCCCCCACCCCCAACAGCAAAGGAGCAGCAGCTGATGGTGGATGAGGGGCAGGCGGCACCAGGCACAAAGCAAAGAGTTTCTGTTTTCCATTGCGAAGACAGCTCTGCCGGGATTCATCCCCCAGGACCCAACCCCCCCCCTGCCCCTTTCAGGAAAACAAGAAGGGGCGACGTTGGGCTGGAGGGGAAGGAGGAGGAGAAGCCCTCACTCAGCCCCACCATCGACAGGCGGCCCTGCGGACCCTCTGCCATCCACTCTGCAGGGCACTACAGAAGAGGCTGCTGCACACTTGCAGGGGGCAGAGACGAGGCGCTGGCGGCTTCTGGAAAGAGGAGCTCCCCAAGTGGCCGCCACAAGGCCTCCCCCACAAGCAATGTTCCCTCTAATTTTTTTTCAGGGTGAGCGGAAAAGTACAGTGTTTGAGCGGCACAGTTTCATGCCTGAGCACCTAAGAGAGCCACAGTTTGAACTTCTGTCTCGTCTGCTGGACATTTGCGCAACATACCAAGCGTCAAGCGCCGATTGCAAGCGAGGTTTCAGCCCGATGAATGCCAGGCATGAAAAGTGCCACTCAAAGATTATACTTTTCCGCTCACCCTGAAAAAAAAAAAGGCTCTCTGCTCAGCTTTTAGATCATTAGACTGGCTAGAGAGAGACATGGCACCAACAGGTCCTGGGTCCTGGCATTTTGCAGGCAACCTGTCCTCTCACATTCCTTTGGAATGCAACCCATCACATGTGAATTAGATTTTGCCAATTATCCTATTAAAAGATAATCCTATTATTCTAAAATACGACTAACTCGATATTAAAAACTGTAAATATTTGATGCTGATAAATAATAGCAGTAATTGTTATTTAGTATGATTAAAATCAGTATTGATATATCAATATAATATCTATCGAAATTGACAATATACACTAAAATAACAATACAAATATATAATGTGGAATATAAATGTAATAAATATAATATATAAATGCAACATAAATGTAATAAAATAATTTATCATGAAACTCTCCCCCTTTAAAGTAGTAAGATCAATTAAATAGTCTAGCAAGTTTGGACAATATGCTATATGTTATGTTACTTAAGAATATATATACCTCAGAGTCAGATACAACATCCACATCATTTCCAACTGAGTCAATAAAATCATATGCCATGCCAAAACTATTTTAAATAAAGATATGAAATTAATCAAGTATTGCATTTATTTTTCAAAATGAATGTACATTTTTTTATTATTTAAGTTTTGTACCCTATATTTTCTAACTAACGTTAACTTTAAAAAGATGTTACATCAGACTACAATACAAGTAATTAAATGAAGACTAAAATAAGTGTTTTGGCATATTGAGCTTTTTATATTTCTTTCTTATATTGCTTCCTTAGCTGAGAACTTGCTCCTCAGCTTACTTACGCATTAACTGTTTGTTGCTTTTATGGTTTATTCATTCACTGCTCCATCTTCAGTTTTTTTCACAGGGGGCAGGGCTTCCTTCCTTCCTTCCCTCCCTCCCTCCCTCCACTCCTTTGGCCACCAATTTTGATCCAATTCTCTCTCTCTCTCTCTCTCTCTCACACACACACACACACAAACACACACACACGTTCTTTGGGAGGGGGGGTTGAATTACTCCGCCTCACTGCGCAAAGTCGGCTCAGCATGTGTTCGGCCCCCACTTACGCCGAATCAAATCCGCGGCCGGCGGGACCAGGGGGTTGCATTTCAAAGCCGCCAGTCCTCTTGCTTCTTCTCCTTCACCAGCAAAGCTCCCGCTGGCTTCCCGGCCCATGGCTTTGGCGTCTCTCCCTCCACGCGGAGCACCTGAGCTGGCTCCCGCGTTATCCCTCCCCCTTCCTCCTCTGCCGTGCTTTTGAGGCCGCGGGAGCTAGTAGGAAAGCGGCGGAGTCGGCCTCAAAAGCACGGCAGAGGAGGAAGGGGGAGGGATAACGCGGGAGCCAGCTCAGGTGCTCCGCGTGGAGAGACGCCAAAGCCATGGGCCGGGAAGCCAGCGGGAGCTTTGCTGATGAAGGAGAAGAAGCAAGAGGACTGGCGGCTCATCAAAACAAGTCTGGGGAGGTCCTTTGCGGGAGGCCAGTTCTAGCCGCCTGCAAAGGACTTCCCCACGTTTGCTTTGGTAGAAATCTCTGCGCGGCAGTTAGAAACTTCTGCGCGGGGATTTCTTTCCATGTGCGCGGCCGCGCACGCGCGCACCTTAGAGGGAACAGTGCCCACAAGGCCTCCCCCCCCCGCCCCCCCCGTGTGGCTTTGCTGGGCCAAGAGATCGGAAAAGGCTAGAAATACAGAAATGACTGAATACAATTGGGAGGAGAACCAGAGCAACTGTTGGATGGGCCGAAACTCCCCGTTCATGAGCAGCCAAGAGCTGATTGGTGCCATCCCGGACTCAGCTTAATTGCGTCCCTCTCCAGTTAGAGGGTCTCCCTAAAATGCAGAACCCCCCCCCAGCAATGTTTCAAAACATGAGATGACTGGACAAACAACTGTTGACAGAGGCTGAGAAAGGAGGGATTTGCTATTCCCCCAAATAGTCTCCAATTCCAATTTATATGTTCCAGAAATTGGAAGGCGAGCGCACGTAAACGGCCATTTGCTTCAGAAGATTGTGCAGATACAAATTTGCTCAGCGACTTAGGAAGATGCTAGGTGTATTTTTCTGTGTCCCATAAATCTAATGTTTTACCACTCTGTACAAATGTGAATCCCTCAGTCTTCCATCCTTCCTTTAAGCAGGAAGAAATTGATTTTATTTATAATTTCCTGATAGTCTGCAGTCAAAGGAAGAGCAGGGGGTTGGGAACATCTCAAAAAGTCACACACTCTCCCGATGGTGCAGTTTAAAAGCTGGCAGAGAGGGCGGGTGCTGCTGCCAGGTGCTCCGGGCTGAGCCAGACTGGCAGAATCTGTCACCCAGGAAGTAGCTGGCACCTGGGCAGAAGTGGGAATTCTCTAGGGCAGAGCAGGTGAGCACAGCCAGACTGGGACCTTTGCCAACTCATCTTTGATTGGCTAACGATACTGGAAAGTTTACAGCTTGTACCATATCAAGCACATTTATATTATTCTTCCCATCCTCATTATGAGGGTAGATTTTATGCCTGACTGATTCAAGTCTGCCTTTTTATTGAATATTAAAATTGCAGCTCAAACGAAAGGCAGAAAGGCCGATCTGAATGAGTGATGGAGACCCCTTTACGATGCCTGGGGCCCTTCGGTTCACCCTGTTATCTTCCCCACGGCACAGATTTTGGGGAGAGAAACCCCGTACTGCAGCCTCCTCCTACCTCAATCCGGCCTGTGTCTGGCTGGAACCCACGAGCAGGATCCTCGGTCGTCACGCGACACTGGATGGCACAGCCGTTGATGCGCACGTTCTCCTGCTTCAGGCCCAGCTCTGGCAGGCTCATCCCCTCGGCGATGTGGATTTGGGCATGGACAAGATCAACACTGCAAAGCATAGGAGAGCGCAGTTGAGACCAACCTGTGGCAACAGAGAGCACTAGGGCTGTGCCATACAAATGGCGGCTGGAGAACACAAGACACCATCTTAAGTGGGCACAGGGAGCTCAACAAACCTGGCTTTCGGAGGACCGTAGCCTTCTCCAGTGAGGCGAAACTACGCATCTGAAGATGACCATTGAACATAGAATAATAGGGTTAGAAGGGACCCTGGAGGTCTTCTAGTCCAATCCCCTCTCAAGCAGGAGATTATATACTGTGGCTGTCCAGTCTCTTTCTGAATACCTCCAGTTATGGAGCACCCCTAATTTCTGAAACTGATTAATTGCTCTCATTGTGAAACACAATTGTTCTAATTGTGTCAGGAAATTGCTCCCATGTGAGAGGGATCTTGGAGTCTTAGTGGACATCCAGTTAAACATGAACCAAAAGTGTGCGGGGGGGGGGGGCAGCCAGAAAAGCCAATGCAATCCCAGGTTGCATTAATAGAGGGATACAGACAAGATCAAGTGAAGTGCTAATACCACTCTATAAAGCCTAAGACCACACCTAGAATACTGCATCCAGTTTTGGTGGCTACACTATGAAAAAGATGTTGAAACTCTAGAAAAAGTGCAAAGAAGAGCAACCAGGATGATTGGAAGACTGGAGGCTAAAACCAGGAATGAAATTCAGCAGGTTTTGACAGGTTCCGGAGAACCGGTAGTGGAAATTTTGAGTAGTTTGGAGAACCGGCAAATACCACCTCTGGCTGGGCCCCGAGTGGGAATGGGGATGGGGATTTTGCAACATCCTGCAACGCCCAGCAAGCCACGCCCACAGAACCAGTAGTAAAAAAAATAAATGAATTTGACCATTGGCTAAAAGATGTGCAGGACTGTTACAGGATCAGGGCATGGCTAGTCTAATGAAGAGAAGGACCAGGGGAGACATGATAGCAGTCTTCCAATATCTGAGCAGCTGCCATAGAGAATAGAATAACGGAGTTGGAAGGGACCTTGGAGGTCTTCTAGTCCAACCCCCTGCTTAGGCACCACTACACCACTTCAGACAAATGGTTATCCAACATCTTCTTATAAACTTCCAGTGTTGGAACATTCACAACATGGAGGCAAGTTGTTCCACTTATTAATTGTTCTAACTGTCAGGAAACTTCTCCTCAGTTCTAAGTTGCTTCTCTCCTTGATTAGTTTCCACCCATTGCTTCTTGTCCTGCCTTCAGGTGTTTTGGAGGACAGCTTCTTTGTGGCAGCCCCTGAGATATTGGAAGATTACTATCATGTCACCTCATCCTGGTCCTTCTTTTCATTAAACTAGACATGCCCAGTTCCTGCAACCGTTCTTCATCTGTTTTAGCCTCCAGTCCCCTAATCCTCTTTGTTGCTCTTCTCTGCATTCTTTCTAGAGTCTCCACATCTTTTCCACATCGTGACGACCAAAACTGAACGCCGTATTGCAAGTGTGGCCTTACCAAGGCATTATAAAATGGTATTAACCCTTCAAATGCAAAAAGCCACACTGCTTGGAACTGCACGCATATTACGAAAATACATTACGACGTCCTAGGCCCCTAGGTGGGGCCCGACTAGTAATCAATGCCAAATCCGGGAAAACAAGTGGCCGCTTGATACAATTCTTTTGTGATAATGATAATACTAATGTTAAAAAAGAACTAAGTTAGATACAATTAAAGTTCTGATTAGTAGAGGGGAAATGTTATGGTACAGGATATAGTCAAATAAAGGAGGGATAAGAATAATAATGCATATATAGATATGGGTATAACATAAGGAAACTGGATGTAAACTTTAAATGGTGATTTGGAAAGGAGGATTAGAAAACTTTGTTATTAAATACTATGGGGGTTTAGCTAATTGGAAAGATACAGACTGATAGATGAAAGTCTTTAATCTAAAACTAATTGGACTTAGCGAAATTTAATGACAATAGATGTGGTTAAACAAACAATTGAAAATGATAATAATGTATACATATGTATTGGGATAACAAGTAGTAATTGGATATGAAGATTGAATGGTACCTATGAAAGGAAGATGAAAAATGGTTTGGTTTCATATAAAAATTAATTAAAAAAGAACTAAATTATGATAACGGATATAGTCAAACAAAGGAGAGATAATGATAACAATGTATATATAGGTATGGGTACAACATGGGGAAATTGGATGTAAATTGTAAACAGTGATTTGGAAAGGAAGATTAGAAACCTTTGTTCCTAAATGTCATTGATGTTTAGCTAGAATAGGCCATAAGGAATAGGGTTATTGGGATTCTAGAAATAGCAAATGAGATGCCAGTACGTGGTTATGTCTTGAGTTTTGGTATGTTTTATGATGAAGGACACTTAAAGAATTATAGTCAAACGAGAATGGGGGGTAGGATGATGGTAATATGTACAAATATATTTGATTTAAAATGCTAGAATTAATATGAATCATGGATGACTGGGAAAGAAACGCACAAATTTTTTTTGTAACCAAGTGATACACTTTCTACAGTATGTAAAGAAAGAGGATTTTGTGTGTTGTGTCTGTTTTGAAAAATAAAAATAAAAAATCTTTTAAGAAAAGAAGAAGTTGCGCTTCCTTCCAATACCATCTTGTGGTGATTTGGTGCAGCTGTTTAGCCTCACTGAACTCAAAGCTGTTTGGCATCCCCGTGGCCTTTTCCTTTTAGAAGCCATCATGCTACCCAGGCCTGGAGCTCCAGTCAACCCGCGTTCCCTTTCGTTTCCTCCCTCCCTGCCTTCTTATAACGCCACTCAGTGGCCACTCAGGAGGCCCCATCCTGGCCTTTTCCCCAGCAGGCCTTCTTGCTCTCAGGTAGGGAGATGCCATCACAACTGCAGGGCGCGTCTCCAAATGCTTCTCCATCTCCGTTTTCCCTTCTTAGAATACCAGCAAGAGAGAAATGTCTTCTTCTGCCCTCTTTTTCCGCCTTCTACGGCTGGGCACGATTGCTCCGAGTCCCCCAAATGAAGGGCAGCCAGGCCGCTCCAGATCACCCGAAAGCACCTCAGAATCTTAAACACTGGAAGGGGGGGGGAGAAAGAGAGAGCCACTTACTCTGTGATCTCTTCTGTCACCGTGTGCTCAACCTGAAGCCGGGAATTGACCTCAATGAAGTAATGCTTGCCATGTCTGTCCAACAAGAACTCCACCGTGCCAGCATTTTCGTATCCAACCTGCAAAAAGGAGGCAGTAGGTGGGCTTCAGTAGCACATACAGAAATTTCATCTATGAATACGGGCAACGCTCCATGTTCCAGGCTAAAGGGAACGTTACTCACTAGAGGAAGAGGTTCTGACAGAAATCTGTGGTGCAGGCTGAGATGAATTCCACAAAGTGGAATTTTTCTCTTCTTCTAGCCGGCCTCCAGCAGTTCAGAACAATGTTGGCAGATGGGGAGGAAAGGAGGGGGAAAGCAGGGCTACCCCTTGCTCAGAACAATTTGCCCACAAAGGAGTCAGATCTGAGCAGGCCGTGAAGATTCTCCCATTTGCCAAACTGACCCAGGAAAGCGGATCTCCTGTTCTCTGCCCAAAAAGGCCAGGAACAAGGACTGGGGAATCCCACCCCTTTGCTCAGGGGCACCGCTCCTCGCTGACCCCCCCCTCCCCAAGTGGCTGGGCTGCTTGCCGTCCCTCACCTGTTTGGCGAGGCGGACGGCGTCAGTAGTGAGTTTGGAGCGCAGCTGGGAGTCGAGGTGGGCGGCAGGGGCAATTTCCACCACTTTCTGGTGCCGTCGCTGGATGGAGCAATCCCTCTCATACAGGTGCAACACATTCCCATGCTTGTCACCTGCCGAGGAGGAGAAACCGGGCCAAAGGTGAAGCTGGGCCAAGGCGGAGGCTCCCTCCCTGCCTGCTGGAGTGCAGAGAGCAGGCCTTGGCAGAGAGCATTCCTCGGCAGGATGGGCCCGCCTGACTTCCACACGGGCACTGCTTATATCGAAGAAGGAATTCCCTGCCAATCCCCGCCATCCTGTTCCTTTATTAAAAGCTGCAACTTAATCACTCAAATTATTAAACTCATAGATTATCTGGCCAGTATATTTCTGTAGTCAGAAGACTTGGTATAAATAAGTTATTTACTTTTCTAGTCAATAACCATAATAAACATGCCTTGTTTCTTTTTTGCTATCAGCAAAATTAATCTTCTTCTCATATACTGTATTTTTTGGACTATCAAACGTACAGGAGTTTAAGACGCACCAAGATTTTGAAGACATAATTTTTTTTAAAAAAGTTTTTGCACTCTGCAGGCCTCCCAAACCCTCTGAACGCACTTGTTTTTTGTGGAAAACAGGGCATGCATAGGCTTTGGGAGGCTTGTAGCAGTGCTCCCGGGGGCTGGGGGGGGGCAACCGAAAAAAGGCCCATTTTTCATGAAAACAGGCCCTTTTTTGCAAAAAAAAACCAAAAAAAAACAGGGCATGCAAAGGCTTTGGGAGGCTTGTAAAGTGCTCCTGGGGGCTGGGGGGGGGGGCACAAACAACTGAAAAAGGCCTGTTTTTAAAGGCCTGTTTTTAATTAAAATAGGCCCATTTTTTGAAAGAAAAAAAAAACAGGGCATGCAAAGGCTTTCGGAGACTTGTAGAGTGCTCCTGGGGGCTGGGTGGGCAAGAACGGGAAAAATGGCCTGTTTCTCACTCATTTTTCTCCTCCCCAGCCCCCAGGAGCACTTTATAAGCTTCCCAAACCCTCTGCACTTCCATTTTTGCAAAGGGGGTGGGGGGTTTGGGGAGGCTAAAAATGCTGTATTTGGTGTATAGGACGCACTCAGATTTTCACCCACTTTTTTGGGGGGGGGAAAGGTGTGTCGTATACTCTGTAAAATACAATAATCTTCAATAAAATATTTATTTCTCCATCCACCTTTCTCAGATTAAGAAATCATATTTCACTGCCACCCTCCAGAGAAAGAAAAGACTATTTCGTTCCATACCCAAAATCTGGACTTCGATGTGCCTTGGCTTCTCCACGAACTTCTCCACAAAGAGAGCACCGTTGCCAAAGGCCGAGAGGGCCTCGGAGAACGCCCGGGTGTAGTTCTCCTCCAGCTCCTGCCCAGAGAAAAGGAATTGCCCCTGGCTTGACACACCCCATCCTCAACAAAGACCCTCCTGTTCCCAGCTGGGGATGCCCCCAAATATTTCTGGCCCATCCGGGGACAAGAAAGGAGCCTCCTCAAAGACTGCATTATTTGGGGGGAATCCAAATAGTCCCGTGGGAAAACGGTTTTGTCACCAACAAGTCCCATCGAACGAGAACCACCCTTCAATTAGTTTTGTGGGGGCTTCTGACACAAATATGGGCAGAGTCCCCCGGCAGAGCCTGCCTGGCCCCAGCTACTTCCCTGGGTTCAAGGCCCTGCATGCTGAGCCACACACGCCCTACCTCGTAGCTGCGCACGACTCTCATGCCTCGTCCTCCTCCGCCATAGGCAGCCTTGAAGATGATGGGGAAGCCGTACGCCTGCGAGAACTCCTGCGCCTCATTCAGAGAGGAGATGGGGGCGTCTGTCCCGGGGACCACAGGCACTCCTGAGGGGCAAAGAGGAGTCCCACTGAGCCCAACAGCGCCTGACTGGGAGCCCTGACTGGGAGTGTCTGCTGGGGGGGTGGGTGGGGGGGAGGATTAAGAAACCCCTGTCCCCAGGGCCACTTCCAGGTCTACTGCTCTGTCCCGTCCACCCATCCCCTGGAACCGTCCCTCAAAAGGAGCAGAAGAAGTAAGGAAATCTGAAGCTGATCTTGAGGAAGGTGTAAGAAAAACTCAAAATCACCTACAAGATTAACATCCTTACTAAGGAAAATAGGCAGAAGCCTGAAAGCCTCGTTTCCAAATTTCTCTCTTTCCTCTCTTATGTTAAGCCAAACCAAGGTGAGATTATGGCGAGTTTCTTTCTCAAAACTGCCGTGATCCAAGGCCCCCCTTAACAGCTCTCTCGTGCCTTTTACAAGGTTAGGCTCTGCAACGATTGGCTGAAGTACTGAAAGATCCCAACTCTCACCAGCAGTCCAAAAATGAAATCTATCAAAAGCTTCCGAGATCTCAGAATGAAGAGGATCCTGTCTCCCCCGCGGTCCAGGTCTTGCCACGGTCTACCAAAATGGGGGCTGATACAGTTCCTGTTCTTTGAATTGGCCCTGGGTCCAGAACAACTCGGCTCCAACAAAATGATGGAAATTTCCTACCGGAAATTAGCAAACTTGGAGCAAAAAGGACTACAGGTAAACAGGGATTAAGGGGAAAGACTGTCCTGCAGGGCGCAGTCACCAAAGGTGAGTTAACAACAGGTAGTTACCGGTAATAGCCAACAAAAGTAAGGTAGACAGGTTGAAGAGGCTCCCGGGAAAGGTGGATAAGAACAGAGGCGGCTAGAAGAAGATGGTAGGTGAGCTGAATAGCTGGAGCACTTGCTTCAGTTTTTAAAGGGGGGGGGCAGAGGTGATTTCATGCTTGAGACCAATTACACCTGGACGCTGGTCAGGACGCTGACCTTGCTGCAATATTGGCTTTAGCCTCTCATATAAGCCTCCCGTACGGTTGTATGCAAGACGATCAGCTTGAGGTTGATACTGGGCAAAAGCCCGGGACGGATAATGCAGCAGGCAGGTTGCAGATGTTTCAAAAAGGAGGCATGGCTGTATGTTCCAATGCTCCAGAGCAGGCCTGCCCTTCTCTGCAATAGCAATAGTGCTCAGACTTATATACCACACCACAAGGCCTTACAGCCCTCTCCAAGTAGCTTAAAGAATCAGCATGTTGCCTCCAACAACGTGGGCCCTCATTTTACCGACCTTGGAAGGATGGAAGGCTGAGTCAACCTCAGAATCAAAGAGACTCGAACTGCCAGAAGTCAGCAGAATTAGCCTGCAGTACTGCATTCTAGCCACTGCGCTACCACGGCTCATCAGTAGCCTCTGCTTCAGGGGATACTCTCCTACCAACACCATCCCGGTGTTATTCTGGACAGGGGATAAAATTTCAACCTATTTTTGGCCCCGTATGGACTCCTCTTTGATGGTTCCTTACTTTGGGTGCATCGAGAATAAACCATGTCAAAACAACCTGAGCTCTGTTTCAATAGGGCAACTAGGATCGCTGACCATGGGAATAAAAGTACATCATCAATAACCTGATTCTCCCAAAGCAAAGTTCCCTGCAAAAGTCAGGGAAGGTGACAAGAAACAGACCGTCCTTCGAGGGGCATCCTGCAGGGGTCCTTACTTGGCCCCGTGTAGTTCAAGGTATTTATACACGACTAGAATGAGGGGGTGGAAAGGGAAATTTGTTGATGAGTCAGCAACAATAGAGGGATAGCGCAATCATCCCCCCTCCCCCTCCCCCCCTCTGTTCTGAGTCTCTCAGGCCACAAGGCATCCAGTTTGGGCCCTCTGGAGGGACACGCCCAGAAGAGGGGAACCAAGAGGAAGAGGGGACTGGAGAAGAGACAACAGGTCTGTCATGTGTATAACACAGGGCAGAATCCTTGCTCAGGGCTGCTCTGAAGAACAGACCAGGAAACAAAAATATATACAAGCAGGGAGGAGGAGCCAACGTCGCAACGTTACATTGTGCGGATTCGACTGTCCGAATCAGCCGGTGACACTTTTGCCCCTGGACGGTCTGGCAGGGACCTAAACCATCCCGAAGAGACGGTTACTGGGAAGACAAGACCTTGCTGGTCGCAGGGACATCGACCCAAGGGAAGTGCTTCCAACCGGCGGCAACAGGCAATCTCCCCCCCCACCCCCGACTGACATAGTTGGAGACGGCTCCTGAAAGAGAGAAATGAAAGTGTTTCCATCTGGTGAGGTTTTTTTTCTTTTCTTTTAGAAGATTGCCCTAAGAAACTCTTAAGGTAAATTAGTCCCTTAAGCAAGAACAAAGCAGCGTATTTAATCCCTATTGGACTGCCTTAGAAAGTTTTTTGCTCTTGCCTGTAACGATCTTTTGTGGATTGAAGTGATTGCAACGTTTCCTTTTTTTCCGCTTGAGGCGAAGGGATCTTTTTTTTCTCTATTTCCCTTTACTACTTTAACTTTTTTGGCTTAAATTAAAACTCTTTTTACTTTAATAAATTTCTTCTTCTACTTCTTACAATATCATATTAAAGGTACTTAAGGAAAAAAGGTTTTAAAATAGTCGAATCTGCCACTTAGAAGCCCAAGTCTGAAGCTTTTTTTCTTTTGCTGTTGTAACAAAGTATCCTTTGTTCACTCTTATCTGACTACACTGACTGTGCAGCAGAAGGGTTTGGAACTTCTTTTTAAAACCTGATAAAGACCCAAGGTCACAAATAGTGTTCTGCTGGTGTGTGTGGAAAATATTTTGGCAAGAATTGGAAAAGGAAAGAAAAACTTTAGAACCCTTCTTCTTTGAAAACCATAAAAGAACATTTGCTTAAGATTTAAAATAAAAATAGATATATTCTTCAAAATCTGTGACAGGCTAGAGTGGCATTCTTCTCCTTGCTTTTTCTTTATATTTCTCCTTACTCTAAAAAATGGAGCAATACTCAGATGAAGAAAACTTGATAATTCAAAACATTTTGGCTGGACTTCAAAACTTCTCAGAAGGAATTGAGAGATTTGACAAGAAATGGGACAGACTATGGGGTATCACAAAAAAAGATGATGAGGTTGCAGCCCCAGAAATTAAAGAAGTGAATGAAAATACAGAAAACAAAGATAAGAACTCAGATGAACTTATAAATGGAGTAGACGTGAGTGAAGGTGGAAAGAAGGGAAGCTGGAAAAGTGACTTTGATAATTTGGTGCTCCACCCCAAACTCCAAGATGTAGGAGAAAAAGAAAGAGTGAAAAAGATGGAGTTAATAAGACAAATCTATTCAGAAATAAACCTGAACAACCAAAGTTAAGCTTACACTAACAACAGCTCAAGGACAACAAAACCGTTTAAGCTTTAAAGTGCGGAGAGAAGTCTTAAACCCTGGAAAGGTCCTGGAAAGAGAATCGACACAACAGCTGGCGAGAAAGGAAAGACCATTTTGTTACTGGAACGATACTGGTTAATAAGGCTAGTTGTTGGGGAAAAAACTAGTTAATTATTGATGATTATTAAGTAGAGATTTTATTACTTTATAGACTGTTCTAGATTACCATTGAATGTTTAGTCATCAACATAAATTTACTATGATACTAATAGAGAAATAATAACCTTAGTTAGGATAAATAACCAGGCCATAGAAATCCTAATGTATATTTTGGGTGATTGTCAAGTAGAAATGTTAATATCTCTTAGATTGTCTTAGATGTCTAATGTTTATTTTCTTAGCACATAATTAACTCATTTGGGATTGAGGGAAAAGTCCTATAAATCTTATTAATAAATCATTGTTTAAAGATGGCTATAAAGTTATAATATTGGGCCTGGAGAGGAGAGGTGAGATAAACAGTAAATAACTTTTAGTTAACTACAATAATAACAATGAAATGTTAATGGACAATATTTAATGATACATACAGGTGTGTTACGGGGGGGGGGGGGGAATGCTTAGATATCTTACTTAACCGAATTAATTTTAGAATATGTTATAAAGGTGCAATGTTATTGGAGATCTATTGAAATTGCAAATGAATGCCAGTCGGTGATTGTGTCTTTTAATATCAATGATTCTAGATAAAAACATGTTTAAACGATGGTAACTAAATGAGAATTATGGTACAGGGATAATAAAATACATAACTTTTCTTTCTTGACTTAAAATGTACAACCTGATTTGAATAAAGCATATGTAAGGATTGTGAAAGAAATGCACGGAATATATTTGTAACCAATCAATACGCTTTCAACAAGATGTAACGAAAGATGGGTTTTTTTGTCATTTTGTTTAAATAAAGCAATAAAAAATTTTCTCATATATATATATATATATATATATATATATATATATATATATATATATATATATATATATATATATATATATATATATATATATATATATATATATATATATATGAGAAAATTTTTTTCTCATATATATATATATATATATATATATATATATATATATATAGGCTGGGATTTGACTAGATGCTCTCTTGGTCCCTTTCAATCATTGATTTCTAGGATGTTAAGTCTGCATGTTTCATGTAACATAGAGAATTGGCTAGCATTGGTTTTAATTTTGAGTGTACGTTCAGCCACTGGGAAACTGGAATGAAGTGAACAGGGTGCAGATGGGAGGGGGGTATATATGGATGGGGCCAGATTTGGATGGAGCCAGATGGGGCCAGAATGGACGTTAGAGGACTGAGGCATCAATATCTGCCTGCTTGCTGGAACTCTCTGGACTATAAAGCTGGTCCCTCAGAATGCCAAGAAAGAAGCTTAAGGTTGCATGTAAGAAGGCAGGAAAATAATTCTATTTTGTTTCTCTCTCTTGAGCAGGCAAAGTAGAATTCTTGCTTATTTTGGAAAGGGCTACTGGACCTCTGGACAGGAGAAGCCATTTCCGGGGGCTGAAACGGACACAAGTGACCGTTTGACTGTCTTAGCCAATGGACTGCAATAAGCCATCTCTCTGGGCCTCTTTGGGAGCTGACCTAGCAGAGTTCGGTCACCGTAGAACGGCTTGCTTGGTGAGGCAAAGCTTCTTACCAGCAGAAATAGCAATGGCGCGGGCCTCCACCTTGTCCCCCATCTTGCGCACCACTTCAGGAGAGGGCCCAATGAAGCGCACCCCAGCATCCAGGCAGGCCTTGGCAAAATCAGCTCGCTCGGAGAGGAAGCCGTAGCCGGGATGGATCGCGTCCACTTCATTGTCCTGGAAAGAAGCAGGAAGCGCTGGAAATCTTTGCTCTCTCTCTCTCAAGCAAAGCAGCCCCGAGGTTTCTAAACTGGACAGGCTGTCCAGAAAGCCCGGGTGCTCTTTGTCTCTTGCAAATGTGTCTAGAAGATCAAACATATATACAAAAACATCACCTGCAGGTACTGCTTTAAACACCTGCGGAATTAAACGTAACTTTACGCTGAAAATCTTTTTGCAAAGCCACCTATTTAAATTTTTCAACATTTTAAATCCAAGATCATCTGTGTCAACTGTATCTGCCTGCATAACAGGCTCGCTCTTTCCCTTTGCAGCAGCCCCCACCCCATCCCATCCCATCCCATCCCATCCCAGAACGGCCTCCGATGCTCCAGGGAGGGTTTAGAGGAAGGACGTTGCTCTGCCCCAAATGCAGACCAGACATGGCGCCAAAAGGCCATCAGTGGAGTGGAAAAGCAAAGTCTGCTCAGGCTTTCTTCTAGCGCAGGGCTCACCAACCTTCCGGACTTCAGGGACCACCCGATTCATAATTTTAAATTCCACGAACCACTAATATGAACCCAGCACACAGCTTGCTGAAGCGCCTGGACTCCCAGTGACGGGATGGGGTCCTTCAGGCACTTAGCTTGGCCGCCTGTTTCTGCAATCTTAAACACTCAAAGAGGCATTTGGACGCCAGGATTTCTCATCTCTCTCTCTCTCTCCTCTCTTCCTCTCTCCTCCCTTTCTCTCTCCTCTCTCTCTCCTCTCTCTCTCCTCTCTCTCTCTCTCCTGTCTCGTCCTGAGGCAAAGTGGGGGCCATGTACTGTAGTTGTTGTAGCTGAAAGAGAACACGCTGTGGGCCTGGAGCTGGCGGGGGGTGGGGGTGGGAGTGCGGTTGTAGTGCTGCTCATACTCATTGTCGCTGCTACTATGGCGGGACCAAGAAGGGGGGGGGGCGCGGGGGTCTCCCTGCTGCCTCCACCATTATCCCCTCCGCTGCTGCCGCTACGGCCTCCCAATACTCGTCCCAAGAAAGGGGCCCGGTGAGGGGCTTTGAGGTGCTCACCTTCCTTGGCCGGGCTGCCGCAGGAGTAAGCGCGGAGGCGCTGCTGGTAGAAGCCAAAGTTGGGCCCAGCCATCCACAGGTTATTTTAAAATATGAATGGAAATGACAAAAGCCAGGAAAAACGCTCTGTGTCCAATGTTTCTAAAAAACCTTTTCGTAAAGGGGGGGGGGCCTGGCCAGCCGGTCTCAGGGCCAGCAGCGCCATCACCCACCACCATCACTGCATGGTCGGAGGAGCCACAGCTGCCACGGCCTCCTTGCTCTCCTCTCACGCACGTATTTCTTGTGGAAGTTGTGCTCAGAGCGCTCCGCGCCTGGGGAAGTGCGGGCCCAGAAGCGAAGCTGGGCTGCACCTCCTCCTCCTCCTCCTCCTCCTCCTCCTCCAAGCCTCTCATCTCACAGGTCAGCCAGACTAGAAATGTCTCCCCCAGGATTTAACTTGTAACTCAGAACGAGAGAAAATAATCTGGAAACCACCTTGTCACTTTTAAGGGTAAGCAAGAAGCTTTGCATCCAGCACATACGATTCCCACTGTGACCCACCGGGAACTGCACCAGCAGTGTGAGGTGCAGGGAAAGCGCGGTCAGTGGACATTCACATTGGGACACATGGGGTCAATGTGATTCTGGGTCAATTGTAGCTCAGCCTTTAATCCCCAAACAGGCCTCCTGCTTGCCTGTCTCTTATCTTTCTTTCCCCACTTGAGTAAAACTCCTTCATGTCATCTCGTACAAATCTTTCACATTCACATAACTTCCTTTTTGCAAGGTATAATGGCTACAATAATACTCGGCCACCAATGTCAGTAGAGGCGGAAACATTGGTCCTCTCATAACAGCAAGAGAAGCATTGGCCAAACCTTGGCCACCAACGCATAGATTAGACCAAGAAGCTTCCAAGCAGCTGGAGGATGTGCTGGGAAGGAGGTTGGACTACATGATCTCCAAGATCCCTTCCAACTCTTATATTTTAGATGAACGAGACTTCAAGATGTCAGTGGCGTTTGGATTTTTGTCCTTTGCTGATTGAGAAATTGGCACTTCCTCAGATAACGAGGCCCTGAGCCATGCAGGCGTTGGGGGCTGATAAGCAATATTTGGAACTGCGCTCAGAAGCTTTGGGGCGTCAACCTCGGGGGAGCAGAGGCCATGATGAGACCCACCCAGAAATGATCACTCTGCCAATCTCTGGACCAAGAATGTAGCCTTTCATGGAGCCTTCAAGGGCCGCCCCGTATCACTGCAATGGTCTTAAATGCCGGGTGATCGAGGAGTGAGAGATCCATCCAGTCCAACATCTGGAGGAACTGACCATACTCTGCAAAGGCTCCCTGTGGAGTTCCAGATGCACAACAGCCCCAAATAAGGAAGTGCAACCTGGGACCCAATCTCAGAGGTCAAAGAGGATCCAGGAAGCCTCTCGAGGACTGGTCAGGCATCACTCTGAGGTCAGTCTGAGGTCAAGACATGCAAATGACTTTCATACCAATCTATGATCTCAGCACACTGACCCCCAAGTGAAGGGTGGCTTCCCCGGCTGCTCCGCCCTTGTGGGCCATGGGGATCACCTGCTTGCCTTTGGCCACCCGGGTCACAGGTGGAGCCTTCTCACCTTGGCGACTTTGATGATGTCTGGAATGTGCAGGTAGGCCTGAACCGGGGGGAGGCCGCGGCCGATCAGATACGCCTCGTCTGCCTTCTGCCGATGCATCTGCCCCGTGTCCTGCTCGGAATAGACCGCCACCGTCCGGATGCCGAGCTCCGTGCAGGCTCGGAAGACCCGGATGGCGATCTCCCCTGGAATGCACGAGCGTTAAGAAGAGCGCAAGGTCAGGATGGGAGGAAAGCATTTGGGGCCGGGGTCAAAGAAACCCAGGTCGGCCACTCAGATTGCTTAACAGTTTCTGTCTGCCATTGGTTCTGATGAAGCGGCTCCTCCCAAAAATGCTTGTGAAAAAAACAGTCCGGCCAGGGACTTTGGGCCGGGGGGGGGGGGGGGTGGCAGAAGCAGCTCCCAGCAATCCCAGTTCCCAAGCCCTGCTCACCTCGGTTGGCTACCATCACCTTCTGGATGGGCTTGTATTCTACCCGTGGGGTGCTCAGGAAGGCAGCGGGGTGACGGAAGAGGTGCTGGAGGGCCAAGAAGGGCATCCTGCCCTTGGCACAAGGCAACTGCAGCAGCATCTGTGGGCAAAGAGAGGGAGGTCAGCCGGTGCTGCTGCTGGGCCCCCAGTTGCAGCTCTAGCTGCAGTTCCAAGGTGCAGCTGCGGGAGAGGCCGAAGGGGGGGGGGCAGGAATTAAGACGCGTGGGAGCACCAGGTGGGGAGCTTAAAGTGAGAGTCTTCTCCTCTTTTCAGGGAGTAAATTGTGAAAGCCCTGTCCAGAGTTAGGGCGTCCCCATCACAGGTGGAAGAGCAGCAAGGCCTCTCCAGTTCCCAGGCAGAAAATGTCAGGCAGAGGAAGCAGGGGCTGCAAAGGATCCCTTGGTTGACTCTCTCCGGCCTCTTTTCCAGGACTGTAATAACCAACTTGGGCTTCAGGTGAAGAAGAAGAGGGGGATTCCTTGGTCTGTTGAAAGGTACTTTGTGGGGGGGGGGGGATCCCACGCCAGGTTTTTGCCAGCATCATCAGAGGTTGGGCACCCTGGTCTCCATAGTTCCCCCCCCCCTCTCAGTTCTTTTCAACAGACCAATGAACACACAGCCCTTTGCTTGAAGCCCAAGGCTGGCCTCCAAAACTGTAATGCTTGTGCTACGGTTTTCATATCTCCTCCCTTAAAATGGCAGAAATCATATCGCCCCATTCTGGAGACAGGAGAGTTAGGCATACCAAGGTGTTGGGTATGAAGGGGTGAAAAGTGCTCTTGAGTGTGTCATTAAAAGTTGCAATGCTACAAGAATCTAGGAAGTTGCACGGGGTGGGGGGGTGGGGGGGGGCTAGAGAAGCTCATTTTTTTTAGGACACCCTTGTGCTTCAACAAATAAACAAACTCCTTAGCTACCAACCTGCATTAGCACATTATTCTTTATTTGACAGTATGTATGTAAGTGTATTTAAATACAGATCTTGGTTAGCTCAGTAATTCTATACCAGAGGAAGCAAATCAATTTCAGTTTATGGTCTGTTCAGATTTTCTTTTTTTCTTTTTTTTTTTAAATAAATGTTTTTTAATTTTAATTGAAACAAGTACAGCATCTTTCTTTACATCTGTAGAAAATGTATCAATCGATTACAAATCCTCCACGGTCAACAAACATAACTCATATTAACTTAAGCATTATTATATATCCATTTTCATTTGACTGTACTTATTATTTAAAAGTATTAATACAAATAATAATCTTGAACAATACCTGCCCACACCAGTGGGAAAAGAAAAAATCAAAAAGAAAAGGCAAAAAAAAAAAATAGAACAAAAAAAAAAGGACAAAAACGACAAAGGACAAGGCAGGAAAAAAAGAACAAAACACAGGTATCTATTATAAAAAAGAAGAAGTATATCAACTGGTTACAACATGCTTTGGTGCTTCTCTTCCATTAACTCATATTAATTCAAATATCTTAACTCGAATGTTTACCATATTAGCATCATTATACCTCCGGTTTTAATTACCTATGGTTATTTAAACATCCTTCATCCTTAGCTATGCCAAAGAATTAATCCATAACACATGCTGACATTTCATTTACTTACTTATAAAGTCCTCTATTTACATCAAATCCTCATATCCTATTTTAGCTGAACATCCATAATATTTAGTTATATCATATATCATAACATTTTCCCAGTATTGATTAACATTTGATTGTATGTATTTTATTTAGTTTTTATGATAGTGATAATTATTGTAATTAATACTCTTTATGTATAATCCAAAAATGTTTTCTCATATCCAATTGTTATTTATCATATCGACTCCACATTATATACATTACTATCAATATCAATTATTATTCAGCTATATCTGTTATAAAGAGAGCAATTAGGTTAGCTAGATTTCAATTGTATTCTTCAATCTATCAGCCAATTCCACATTATATACATTACCATCAATATCAATTATTATTCAGCTATATCTATTACAAATTAAAGTAATCAGATTTAGCTAATTTTAAGTTATATTCTTGCATCTGTCAGCCTGTGCCCCTCCAACAGCAAAATTTTCTCAATCCAATTGCCATTCGTTGAATAAATTTACCAAATGTTTTTATAGGCAAGTCCAGACAAAAATATCTTCGCACCTTTTGGCTCTGAATGTCAGTGATGAAATAATAATGTTGTAAAACTTTTCAAATTGACTTTAATTCTCCAGGGTGGAGTTTCCATTTCTCCTGCACTCTGTCTCTTTAAATGAATCTTCTTTATAGCTCCCCCCCTCCTTTCTTCCTCTGAGATAGACCAGACGCCATTTCTCACATTTTCCATTTGTATTTCAAGAACATTCAAACATTCAACGATCTCAGTTTTTCCTTCATATTTTAAAATCAGATGATCCAATTTTCTTTCCAATCTCTGAAAAGAGTCAAAAAGCTCTCGACATGCGGAAAAAAGAATCTGGAATGAGACTTCAGACGCCATGATGTGTCGCAGTTAGAAATTGCAAATAGAAACACGCTGGAAACTGTGCAATCTTATCTGATCGTAAACACAGCCAAGTAATAAAAATGTCAGATCGTGAAGGGCTAATTAGTAGAGAGTTGACTTTACGATCCACTTAAAAAGAGTCAGTGAGGAGGGCTGCCGAAGCATTCCTTGAAGCGTTTAAGAAATAAAGTAGCCACCAGCCATTAAAAAAAAGACTAATTCGCCGCTAGATTCTTCTATTTTTTGGTTTCAATTAGCTTAAGCTTTTAGTGCGGACAGTCTCTCTTGAGTAATAAAATCAGCTTACCAGATGACATCACTTCTGCCATTCTTAGGGGCAACCTGCAGTTTCAGTTAGCACGCAGCTAATCCAGAAAGGAATTGGCACGAGGAGTTAATACCCCCCCCCAGAGACTTTGCGAGTGTCTCTGAGGTCCTGGGTCTCTCCTCACCTTCACTGTCGTCTCCGGGACAGCTAGGGTCCAAAGAACCCGTCCAAAAATCCTTCGGAATAGAGGAATTTCAGGAATAGCCTGAAACTCCGTCTTCTCACTGCTAAGCCCCGCCTTCTTCGGTCTGTTCAGATTTTCAACGTTTTGTTGAGAAGTCTCTCAAATTCCCGCTCTGGGCCACGTGACTGACCCAGCCAAGACACCCCCCCCCCATGTGCATGGGGGGAGGGACTCCAAAATTGGTGCTGCTTTGCAAGCCTCTGCCTCTTTGCCAATTAGGAAGATTAAAGCATGCAGGAAAGGAAGTATGCAGATTAGCACTATTTGCATAATTTATTTCATGACACAGAATCTGCCTTTCCTTGGCACAGAGCTTGAATTACAGAGCTTGAATTGACGCAAGGCTAAGAATATCTTAAGTGCAAAATAAATAAAATGTTTTCTAGAACTTGCGGATGGGGCATAAAAATACTGTCAGCTTCAAAAACAGGAGTGGGGGGGGGGGCAGATACCCGGAATTCTGCAGTGCTCCAACTCATTTAGCTTCAGTGTTGAATTGTATACATTTTTCTCTACACTCAGCTACAAACCATCCCATAGGAACTCACAGAAAATGCTACAATGATAAGAACAGCCACCGCCACCCCCACCACCAAGAGTGGCTTTTGGGAAATAGTCTGAGCAGCTAAAAAAATAGGGGTGCTCAACACTTGCAGGCAGTTGGGAGGAAGAGGCTTAAGGAAGGGACGTAAAGGGTTGGTAAAGGGTCGGCTAACAGCCTGAAAGCAAGAACAAAGAGGGATGGGCAGAAGTCGGCCACGGTTGCGAAGGACACAGATAGTTTTCTGGACCTAGAAAGCAGAGGACCAAGAGCTCTGGACCAGTTGCCCAGCGGATGTGGCCAAATACTGGCCACATCGGGAGGGGGAAAGGCAGCTGCTCCACTGCTATTTCACTTCATCCTTCTTCTCCCAAAAGACTGAGAAGAACGGCAGGAGGAGGAGGAGGAGGAGGAGGAGTGAGACGGAGCAAAGGAGGCCTCTTGATGGGCTGGTTGAGCATTGCCTGAGAAAGTGGAGAAAGGCTGGGGGACTGGAGGAAGAAAAGAAATGCAGTTGATCTTCTAACAACTCGAAAGACAAATAAAAATTTAAATGATCTAGTTAGGACAGAGAAATAGGCCGAACATAATAGAGTGGAATTTCAACTAGGCGACAGAAGTGAAGGGAACCAAGAGAGTCACAACTGATTTTGTACGTTAAATGAGAGTGGGGTGTGGCTGCAAAGCAAAACAAAATGGGGCAGTTTTGGTGGCATCCACAAAAGCAGTTTCTGCATCCCAGGAATCAACTGTTTCACGCGACTCTAGTTGGGGGAAAACATCTTGAGGGCCACTTCAGAGCACCAGGCACGGAGGAAGGTTCTAGAAAGCTGGAAGACGGGCAAAGCCTACCAGAAAGCGCACCCTCTCCAGGGAGGCCAAAGGGGGCGGAAGGCAGAAAGGGCCCCCCAGAGGGTCCCTGGGGGGGTCCCTGCATGGCCAGGTAGCCTCTTCTTTCTTCTGCTGCCAGAGGACAGAATAATGGACTTAGGGGACGGGGATATTGGATTGGATTGGATTTATTACATTTATCAAAAGCAAGAGGGGTAGCAATCATTGTAGCTAAGAGATCTGAATTTGTGCTAAAGACTATAAAAAGGGATGTTTTGGAAAGATTTCTTATAATGCAACGATTGATTTATGGACAAGAGGTTACCTTAGCAAACTTGTATGCACCTAATATAAATCAAAGAGAATTTTATAATAGGGTATATAAAGGAATAGAAGAAGTCAAAAAACGTTATGTGATAATGGCAGGCAATTATAATATGGTTATATGGATAGTGGAAATGACAAATCCAATCCATCAAAAGCGGAAACAAAGTATAATAATACAGATTTAAGAAAAATTCTTAATAGAAACAGATTGAAAGATGTCTGGAGAGAACCATAAGGTAATAAAAGAGTTATACGTATTTTTTCTGGTAGACATAAAATTTTTACAAGAATAGACTATATATTTGTAACACTGGAAATATTATCTAAAATAATGAGAGAAGATAAAAAAATAATTAAAATATCTCATCATGCAATGGTAGCTATCGATATGGAAATAGATTGTGATTATAAACAGGCAAGTAGATGGAGAATGGATTTGAGAATTTTAAAAAATAAAGAGCTTTTAGAAAAAATGGAATTAAAAGAAATATGGACTATAAATGAAGAGGGAGGTAGTAATACAGGTGTAATATGGGATGCAATCAGAGATGGGTTCCTACCGGTTCACACGGCATACTCGCCACACACCCCAAACACGTCCCCTGGTCGCCACAACATCTTTTTTTTAAACATTTTTAATGTTCTGCGCATGCACAGACCTATTTACAAGCCACTATGCACACGCATGAGCAAAGCACGCACATGTGCGCAAATCGCGTGTCCCAGCAGTAATGCCAGCAGAAACCCACCCCTGGATGCAATGAAAGCAGTAGTGAGAGGTTTAGGGATAAAATACTCTTATAATATAAAAAATAAAAAGAGAAATATATAGTGTTTGGAGGAGGAAATTAGGGAACTAGAGAGTAAATAGATAGAAAGTAGAGAAAATAAGATTATGTTAGAACTACCAGCTAAAAGAAAAGAGTTGCAAAATATTGAGATAGAACAGGTTCAAAGAAATCTAATATACTTAAATAGGCAATTTTATGAAAACAGTCATAATTCTAGAACGTTGGCTAGAGCCACACAAGCTAAAAAGGCAAAAAGCCTGATTGGAGTAATAAAGAATGACAAGGGGGAAAGATGTAATATGATGAGAGAAAAATAGTTGATATTTCATAAGTTCTTTGAAAAACAAAATGTAAGGGAAATAACACAAATGTGAACGAAAGTCAGGCAAATATAAAAAAGAATTTAAATTGTAAAATTCAAGAAAATGATAAAGAAATAATGGAATCACCAATAGAAGAAAAGGAAATAGTGGAAGTTATTAATAAAGTGAAAATACACAAGGGTTAAATGGATTAGGTGTAGATTATTATAAAAATTTCGAAGGGCTATATTGGTGCCGAAGATGAAGATAATGTTTAATAAAACAATGGAAGGGGGAAACGCTCCATGCTCCTGGAAGCAATCCTTGATAACGCTGACAGCGAAACCAGGTGAAGATCATACAAACCCAGGATCACAAAGACCAATATCACTTATTAATCAGGACGCTAAGATTTTTACAGCAATATTGGCAAATAGGTTAAATATATTTATAGAGAATTATATTAAAAACAACCAGTGTGGATTTATAAGAGGCCGACAAATGTCAGATATAGTAAGAAGGGTATTAAACATAGATTATTATATAAAGAATCAAAAATTAAAGGCAGGTGTATTAGCATTAGATGTATTTAAGGCCTTTAAATACATCTTAAGGCCCTTGAGATGGGCTAGCCTGGAAAGGGTCCAAGATATACGTTCTTGCCAACTTTGGTGGCCTAAGATGAAAACCGAAGTGGGAGACTACATGAAAAGTTGCGCCACTCGCGCAGCGATGAAAACACAGCCAGGGAAGCCCCCTGTTTCAGTTTCAGTGGACTATTGCCACAGGTGGCAAAGCCCCAGCCGACCTTGGGAAGAGAGATTGCAACTGATTTCATCATAGAGCTCCCAGACAGCGGTGGGAACACAGTAATTTGGACAATCATCAACTTATTCTCCAAGCAAGCCCACTTTATCACTTGCTCGGGGTTACCGCCAGCCAAGAAGCTAGCGAAGATGTTTGTCAAACACATTTTTCTAAAAATAGTTTTTATTGAACGTTTTAATCTTTAAAAACAGAAAGAAAAACACAACAAGAAAAAACAAAACACAAAACATACATAACAATATAAAGTAATTATACAGCCTTCTGTATCGGCTTTCATGCTGAGCCTTTATAGGTCCCCATTCTGCATTGCCTTCTTCCCATTGCTTTTACCTTGTCCTATAATATAACAACAGTAGTACTAACACTTATCATGTTAATTATTTATACCACCATATATTGGCATTCTCTATTTTCTGTTTTGGCTTCTGTTTTCTAGCCACTCATAAATTCTATTCCATATTTTATAGAAATCCAATTCTTCTCTTTCTTTTAATTCTATTGTCATTTTGTCCATCTCTGCACATTCAAGTACTTTTCTAATTATTGTTTCATCTGTGGGTGTATTGATGTTTTTCCAGTTTTGTGCGAAAGCAATCCTGTATAAATCCTGTATGTATAAATTCATTTAAAAGTCTCTTTAATCTTTCAGCCATTATTGAAGCAAATATCTTACAGTCCGCAGTTAACAGGGAAATCGGTCTATAATTTTTTATCCGTTGCAGGTCTGTATCGTCTTTCAGTATAAGAGTGACATGTGTGCCTCCATCATGAGTTTGGTATCTTCCTCCACCATTGTAAAAAAAGTTTTGGGGGGTGTTTTTCTAGGCTTATTTGTCTTTGTAGTTTTATAGTCCAATTCTTTATTTACAATTGCATTAAAATCACCTATGATGCATATGTTTCATACTCAAATTCTATTATTTTCCGGTGTAATTTACTGTAAAACTCCTGTTGATTATGGAGCATATATATCACCACTAAGAGTATTTTTTTGTATTTCATCATTATCTCGACCATTAAAATCTTCCCTCCCTCATTCTCAAAAATTTGTTTAGATTTTATTGTCTCTTTAATGTATAGCGCAATACCCGTCTTACTTTGACGCATAAGTGCAGTGTACAATTTCTCCATCTTTGGGTGTTCCAAAAACTTTTTCTGTTGCTTTGTGATGTGAACTTCTTGTAAATAAATTATGTCCAATTTTAATTTCACCAATTTATTAAAAGTTCTTTTCTTTCAATATTTATTGATATTGTTTTTATTTCTTCCTCCATGCGCTGGCCATTTCTTATCTCTCTTTGGTCTCTGGGCTCCTTTGCTCCATCTCTTATTGCTATTTCTTCCTTTCTCACCCCAAATGACCACCCTGTGCTCACACATCTTCTGTAAGAGTCTGCTCTTTTTTACAACAAATATTACATTTGCCAATGAAATTCTTCAACTTGCCTTGAGCATCAAACGTTAAGATCACATCATCAGTGGAAAGACGCACATTTACAAATCTATCTGGGCACAAGAAAAGGTGAATATAGCAGTAGACTTATATACCGCTTCATAGGCCTTTCAGGCCTCTCTAAGCGGTTTACAGAGAGTCAGCATATTGCCCCCAACAATCTGGGTCCTCATTTTACCCACCTCGGAAGGATGGAAGGCTGAGTCAACCCTGAGCCGGTGAGATTTGAACCGCTGACCTGCTGATCTAGCAGTAGCCTGCAGTGCTGCATTTAACCACTGCGCCACCTTGGCTCTTCAATCACAAGGGGCCCATCAAGGAGCCAAATACAAGTACGCAGAAACATCCACACAAATACTCGCCATTTCACCCCAGGAGACGGGGGCAAAAGAAGGTTCACTCGGCCCTCCCAGCAATTCTTTAACCACCCACGGACCTCCTAATCCAAAGCAACCTTAAATCAGGTCTGAAAGTCAGGCAGGCGCATGTCAGCCTCCCTTCCACTGAGCGGGATTTCTTGCGCAGGATAAAGTCAGCCCTTCCCACTGATTCTTCCAGAAGGATGCCAGCAGCCCAAAATCTATCAGCATCCCCAGCACCATTCCCAATCTAGGAGGGCCCTCTAACTACTACTCCCTGCCCTCCTCCACTCAGATTGGACCAGAAGCTTCTAATCTGCCTGAATAATGTCCTAGTTCCCTGCTACCCCCCCCCCTCTAGCCATTCAAATCCCCAGGGTTCTCCCTCTTCTCTCAAAACCATTTTCTTTGTCAACATGGCTTGGACCCTTGGAGGCCCCTTGCTTGAGCCCTGGGAAAAGGCTACTCTCTCCTGGCTGTCCTTTCCCAGACGCTTCTTCCCGCTCTGCCATTGTCCAAGCAGGAAACTCGGGGTCCTTTGAGCTTGAGAGGAAGAGATGCTGCCTAGGGAAAGGTACAAGGGGGAGTGGCCAAAAAGGACCCTCCCTAATGTTTCAGACTTAAAAGTGATGGCAGGAGAGCTGTACTCTCAGACTTGCTAGATTCTGTTAATGTAGCCTGGTAATGGGCATTGGTCTTACCTGATACGCCCGTTCTCTGAGAAGGTGGCGATAGCATCCATGCGTAGGTTATCCTCGTCTGTCATCCAATAGAACTGAGTCTGCAATGTTAAAGTCCCGCCTTCTCCTGCTGCTCCACCCAGCTTTTTGATGAAGGCATTGATGCAGACTGACACGTGAACCATTGAACAACCTCTCCCCACTGTGACCGGACCAGACCATCTGTAGGGTGGGGCTGGATGCTATCTCCACCTTCCCAGAGAATGGATGTATCAGGTAAGACCAACGGCCATTCTTCAATGTTGGTGGACATAGCTTCCATGCGTGGGATATACCAAAACTTGTCCGTACTTCGTGGGTGGGACGCTGTCCAGGCTGGAGCCTGCTGACTCGCACTGACGTGTGTCAACTCCCAACGTTGTCGTAGTGAGAGAAAGGGGCAGCGCATTCAATGCATACTGTCGGCTGAAGTCAGATCTCAGATTACCGCAGCCATCTTGGGAGGGGTGCATCTCATTGGGGAATGTAATTTATAACACAGACTGAGGGGAGGGAAGGAACACGGTTAACGTTCGGCTATAATTCAAACAAAGCTTAGACCTGACTGCAAAAAAATCTTGCCTATGATGCTCCTAACAAATGACTAGTTTTATTTTGAAACTTGACTCAATACTCATGAGTCAATTAGGGCATTTTTTAGGAAACCTTACAACTTGTTGCAAAACTCACTTACCAAATACCGCATCAGCCGACGCGTAGCTATCAATTTTATGATGGCGAATGAAGGTTGATGGTGACGTATACATGGCAGCCCTGCAGACCTCAAGTGGAGCTTGTGTCCCCCATGCTGCTGAGGTGGCTGCACTCCAAGAGGAGTGGGTCGTGATGCGACCCGGAGGAGATTGTGACTGCAAGGAATAGGCCTTTGAGATTCAGGCCCAGATCCACCTGTCCAACAGTGAAGGTGATGCCTTGCGCCCCATAGTGTTCGGTTGAAATGAAAGAAAAAGGAAGATGTTCTATGGAGATAGACGCGGAGTGCTCGTCGTACATCGAGCATGTGCCACCTACACTCAAGACAGTGGGCAGGATCTGGGCAGAAATTCGGTAAAACCAATTCTTGAGAGCGGTGAAATTTAGAGTTCATCTTCAGGTTGACGGATCGACTCTCAAGACGACTCTGTCTGCATGAAAAATGCACAGGGGTTGCCTGACAGATAGGGCCGCCAGTTCCGATATCCTCCTCGCCGAGATGATTGCCACCAAGAAGACCACCTTCTGAGACAGGTACAGCAGGGAAGATTCCCTCAACAGCTCGAATGGTGGACCTGAGAATGCCTGGAGTACCAAGGGCAAATCCCAGGATAGATACCGATGAACGACAGGAAGCCGTAGATTCGTGGCCCCTCTCAGAAACCACCGGATCAGTGGATTAAGCACCAGAGATGTGCTGGACACAGTGCACAACATAGACGAAAGGGCCACCACCTGCCTCCTAAGAGTGTTGGGAGACAACCCTGTGTTCAAACCTCCTGTAGCAATCCAGGACCTGGTGAGTGAGGGCCTGGGAGGGAACTATCTTTTTGGGTCCACACCGATAGAAGGCTTTCCACATGGCCTTGTAAATGAGATTAGTCGAGGGTCACCTTGCAGCCTGTATAGTCCTAATGACTGATGGGGAGAGGCCCTCCGCAGTCATTGAGCGCCGCTCAACCTCCAGGCGGTCAATTTGATCCACTGAAGATCTGGGTGCGCTGCAGATCCCTGAAAGCAAGATGTCCTGGAGGGGGGGATTTGCCACGGAGAGGTGCCACTGAGAGACTCATGAGGTCCGCAAACCATGGGCAATGTGGCTAAGAGGGTGCCAGAAGTAACAGCTGCGCCCGCTCCTCCAGCAGTTTCCAGATGACCCGCTGGATCAGGGGAAATGGCAGGAAGGCGTAGAGGAGACCTGTGGGCCAAGGGCAGCAGAAGGTATCAACTCTTTCCGCCTCCAGTGTCAAGTACCTTGAGAGGAATTGAGGGATCTGCTTGTTGCCTCTGGTGGCGAAGAGATCGACCTTCGAAACCCCCAATAGCCTGGTCAGATCTTGGAATTGTGATGGGTGAAGAGTCCACTCCGCCTGGTCCACCCGAGTGCGACTCAACCAATCGTCCTTGACATTGTCTGTCCCTGAGATGTGCTCGGCTCGCAATGACAGGAGATGTGATTCCGCCTAGAGCCGCAGGCATTTGGCCTCCTTCACTAGAACTGTGGAATGGGTCCCGCCCTGTCAATTGATGTGGGCCTTCACCGTCATGTTGTCCGTGAGGATCAGCACATGCTTCCCTTCCACTGCCCTCTGAAGGTGGATCAGTCCGAGACGTATCGCCTGCAGTTCCAGCCAGTTGATGGTATGTTGAATTTGGCTTGGGACCACTGACCTTGAGCCCCCTCTGTCGCCGAGTGTGTGCCCCACCCGAATAGACTGGATCTGGTCACATCTGGAGGGATCAGAATGGCGACTGAAGAACAGCTGCTGCTATCCTTCTGATGCGGAAGGAGGAGTCACTGAAGAGGTCTGCTGTGCACTATGGCGAAACAGGAGACCATCTTGCCCAGGAGTTGAGAGAGCAGCAGCAGCAGCTGGAGTCGATGGCACCTCCGCACGTGTTGGACCAGGGCCCTGAGACTGTCCTGACACTCTCTCAAGAGGCAGACCCTGACTTCTCTGGTGTCTATCAGAGGCCCTGAATGGAGAATGTGAGTGGTCGGGACCAGCTGGCTTTTTGACGGGTTCATAGAAAACCCGTGATCCCTCAAGGTCAGTAGAGTGACCTCCAGGTCTCGTTGTGCCTGACTGGGGGACCTGGACAACAGGAGGACGTCATCCAGGTGGCACATTATCCTGCTCGGGCGTGATTAAAAGTGGGCCGCCACCACTGCCAGCAGCTTGGTAAACACCCTGGGTGCTGAGGATAGGCCGAATGGAAGGGCCCTTCCTAACTCTTCTCTTTATCAGTTTTCTGTTTTCAAGGCGGGATTCTTATTCCCCGTTTTAGAATCTGTCTTCTCTAGCTGATGATGAAAAGATGTAGGTGACTGTTTTTCTAGTGATTTTATTCCTTCTTACACTGTTACTTTGCTTAGCTTCCCTTTCAACCCTTTGGGTTCAGTGTTAAGGAATGGATGTTTCTTTTTAGCGGCCTTCTGGGGACCAATGCACAGTTCTTGCTCTTATTCCTGTGCTTCTCTGGCAAAGGAGCTCAATCTAGGCCATCATTTTCCCCTGATAGGGAAAATGTCCTGTCTTCCAAATTCCTGTTAACTGATTCCTTTTCAAGCCGAGTGGCTTGAAAAATTAAAATCTTAGCAATGTAGAATTCGTGGGAGCCTCTTTCTCTAACAAAAGTGCTTCCGTTAACTCTTCCAACTCTTCCTTTCTCTCTTTGTGACTCTCTTTTTGGTGGATCCATTCCAGATCCACCCTGGGTGCCAAACCTTCAGTTATTCCTTCTGAAAGAGCCTGCAAACAGGCCAGATCTTGGCCTCAATTGTCTTTTCAGAGCCACGGACAAAGCATGCAAAAAGGCTTGTAAAAATTGGTAGCAATTTCCCTGAGTGGCGATTAGAGGCCTAGAAAAAGAATCAGCGAAACAGGAGGAGCGAGAAGAGCCCTTTGATGGCCTGACCAGAGCTTTTAGTATGATCTCTGACGCAGCCTGAAGAACTGGAGAAAGGCCAGACCGTTGGAGTGGAGTAAACAAGGACCTGGCAACCAGCAGAGAGAGGCCATCTGAGAATGGGAATTACTCTAGAGCCCTTTGATTCAAGAGAAGGATCTGAAAGCCCCTTGGAAATAACAGATTTATTAATTTGTCAAAAACAATCCTAGCCAAAGTCAAATTTTCATCTGGTTTTTGGCTTTTTCATCAAGTATCCAGTTTCTAGGATTGTGGGAATGCTGTGCCTTAAGTTCCCCAAAGAACTTCAGCGGTCAAATTATAACAGCATAGCACCTGTGCCGGACACACAGAGGCATCTCTCTGGGCAGCCCAGCTGTCGTCCGTTGCTCTTCCGGTTTCCACCAGCTGGACTTCATGTGCGCCAGAAGCTGAAAGACCAGGTGACCGATGCACTCAGCTTCCTGGCGCACACATACAGTTGGTAAGTAAATCACTCCAGTGGTTAACTTAGTAACACGGTTGTAAAGTGAAACTGGTTTCTGAATTGACTTTGCTTGTCAGAAGGGTAGAAACGGTGATCACCTCAGGGTCACTCCATGTCAAGGGGTCTGGGCTCAACCATCACAGATTTTGGTGAAATTTGGTGGGAACATGCAACACGTCTCCAATGTGCATCGGCAAAGTCTTTCATTGGCCAGTGCCAATTGCACTTGTGGAGATACAGTCATTTGTCTGACCCCCCACAGCAGAGCCTTCCAGAGTGTCAGAACTGCCATTCTGGCTTCCAGCGTTCCCACATGTCCGCACCAGGGAGCTGCTCTTCCGGTTTCCGGTGTTTCCCCCGCTCTCCCCTTTCGCCAACCCTGGCCTAGTGGGTGCAGTTGGTTCAAAAGCTCCTCCTCAAACCTTGGCTTCTCTGCAGCTGCCCTGAGGAGTTGGTGCCCTCCTATGCCGCAGAGGGGAGGATGCAGTGGTGGGATTCAACCAGAGCACCAGCTGGTTTTGCTGACTGTTCAGGTGCCAAGTGGATGCTCCGCACACCTGCTGTGAGTTTGAAAACAGCTCTAAGGCCGACCTCTCCCGCAGCCCCCGTGAGCAAAACAGCTGAGGCCTAACAGCTCCTCTGGGCCTTATCAGCTGGGCTTCAAACAAAGGAACTAAAGGACAGACTAGCGCACGGGGGGGCACAGGGTCGGGGGGGGCAGGGTCAGCTGATCGCAAGAACCACTGGTTGGCCCCAAACTGGTTTGTACTGGCTGAATCCCACCCCTGGGTTGCAAAGCAACGGCTGCAGACCAGCCAATACGCAGACCTCCCAAATCTCAAGGGCACGTCAGGTGGAGATGGCGCCCTGCATGTCGACTGGCTGATCCCACCAGGTTTTCTGTGGCTTAAGGTTAACATTGGCAGAGATATAAATGCAACAACTATGCATCCGTCTCCGAAGGAGAGATGCACGCATGGTTCCCCCCCCCCTCTCTCTCTCTCTCAGGCTTCCCAACACTTTCGAGCCTCCTTCAGCCAGAGGGAAGCGCCAGTGAAGCTTCACCCCCCCAGGCCCTGCCTACGGCCTGCAGAGGAAACGCTTGTCCAACCGGCAAAGGGAAGAAAATGGTTCGACTCCAATGTAAGCAGCTGGGAAGGGAGGGGAGGGATTTGACCAACCGAGGATTCTTTCCTTAGGCCAAAGTAGCAGCAGTGGCAGATACAGCAAGATGGGGACCCGGGCAGTGAAGAGCAGCCACAACCGTTGTGTGGCTGGCTATCGGAGGCTGCCGGGGGAAGGCAGGTGCCCTTGTGGCCATGACGGATGCTGCTGGTGGAGAAATACGTTCGGGAAGAGCAGGCATTGGGGCACCAGGGAGCTGGGTGGTAGCAGGCAGGTTCCAGCCTCTCGCTTTCCCTTGAGCTTGGATGCAAACGCAGCTCTGGCCTGGCTAGACCTGCTGTGTGAATGCCGCCTCCTTGCTCCTGAAGCCCCCTCACCCGGCCCCAGGGCAGCCACCCCTCAGGGGAAGCCCTTTCCAAAACTCCCCAGCTAAGGGGGGAGGGATCGGCAAACAGAGCCTTCAAATGAGAACCTCTGCCTGTCTCTCTGTTTCCCCCCTTCCTCTTTGCCCTTCTCCAGGCCTGGCCGATGCCCCTCAAGTTCCTAACCCCCTTCCGTGACCCCTCTTCCCTGCCAGAAGCCTCTTCCCACGGGTGGACTCGGGCCCAGAGGGAGCCCACTTGCCTCGGAGAGCAAGGCCAAGTCGAAATCACAAGGCAAAGAAGCTGCCCACCTCGGAATCACCCACTGGGAACCGCCCAAGGAAGGGGGCCTTTTTGGACGGGGTATCACCCAGCCCAAGCCAAGGAAAATAGCATTTCCCTTAATTGCTCCACCATCATCACCTGGGGGGGGGCTCTCCCAGTCCAGAGGATAATGGAGGGAAGGACCGGTGACCCTGTGGGTGGGTGGGTGGGTGGGTGGGTGGGTGTGTGTGTGTGTGTGTAACAAAGTACTAGAGGGGAAGGTCCTATCCTCCTCCCTCTCAGCTGCAACTAGGGAGCCAGGTTGGCCCTGAACAAGGAAAATGCAGAAGTAGATCACATGAAAAAACACAGCAATCTTTTTATTGAAGACTTTGCTGCTAAGAATTTTGCCGAACGCTTTGCAGACTCTACCTAGGACGTTGGCTGCACGGTTCTCCTAAGGCTAAACAAGCAGCAAATACGGACACGGCCTTGTCTGCAGGGTGCAGCCTCAGCAGGAAAAGCAGCTGGAAGGCTGGGGTGAGGAGCCAGCCGGCCTTGCTTCCATCCACAGGGCAGACCAAATGCCCGTCCTTCGCCAACCAGGAATGCGAGGGGAGAGGCTTCCCTTTTCCTTTCTTTGGCTTAATGATCCACCAGTGTTTGCAGGGCGAGAGGCCAGCTGGAATCCATCCCTTCACCAAGGAGGTCCAGGGCCGACCGCATCAAAAGACTTAGTAGGCTCACCCAGAGCCCCACTGACCTGGAGCAGACGTGGGGGTGCAAGGAGAGGGGTTCGTCTTGGTGAAGTGAGAGAACCGAGGAAAGAGCCGACCCCTGCCGCCGTAAGGTGTTTGGGGAGAGGCCCTTATCAAGCCCCTGTGGTAAGAGTTGGGGGACTGAAGCCTTTAGGGGGTCCTCACCTCAAGAAAGGCACCAGGTAGCCAGGTGAAGCCAGCAGAGGCAGCAGCGCTGAGCGGAGCCTCCAACGGCTGTTGCCCCATCGCGCTGTTTCACAGGGAGCCTCTGAAGCCCGAAGGCCAGTCCGGAGGCAAAAGCCGCGAAGAAGCCCCGGCTTTGCCTCTCCAGAAGCCCCGGGGCTAAGAGTCCAGCAGAATTTTTAATTTAGAACAGTCAGTTAATAAATCGAGTTGAGGAGAGAGAGCAATTAGCACAGCCAGTTCCGATTGAACCGAGTCTAAGAAAGCGGGAGCTCCCCGGATGACATCACTTTGGTAGACGCAGTTCCATTGGTTAACCCCTGCATGACCGCTGCCTCCACCAACCTCGGAGAAGGGCCTCTTTCTAAGCCCACCTTGGCCTGTTTGAAAAGCAAAGGCCGCCCTTCCTTCTCCAGAAAGCACCTCTGCAGACAGACACTGGCTGACGCTGAGGGGGGCCCCCCACACACACCCCCCACCAGAACCCAGAAGGGATGGAAGCTCCCCTGCCAGCCCCCTCAGGCCCTCCGTTCCCCTGGGGCTGGCAGGAAGATAGGATGCCTACTTCGGCCCATCCTCTTCCAACCAGGAAAAGGCGCTGGTCAACCCAGCAGGGACCCCGGGGTCCCCTCAGCTTGAATGACTCTTTCAGAATACAAGGGAGCCCCCCGCGGTCTCAGCTGGGGGGTTGGAGAGAGGGTCAGCCAGAACTTGGGGTCCTTTAATAAAGAGGGGGGTATATCATTGTTTCTGAACTTCATTGTTTCAAAGAAAAATAGCGAAAGAAGAAAAAAGTAATGCAGACGGAGGGTAACAGTGCATGGATGAAGGGATTATAGAGCTTGTGTGTTTTGAGTGTTTTATTACACCGTTGATGGAAAATCAGCCATACCACACCAGACTTCATTAGTTTGACGATACGAAGGATTTTATGGATCATTTTGGATCCCTTAAAAGCTACCTGCCAAAGTCTTCCCTACCTATTTTGCCGCAGGCAGTCCTCCACCATTTACAATGGACCTCCCTTGGGGCTACCTGTGGCCCAGATGCCAAGTGCCAGGGTCGCCACACAATGGAGCTTCAGGTGCTGGGCAACATGGCCGCGTTTATGGCTGTTCGCAGCATCCCAGAGTTATGGGACCATTTTTAATGATGCTTTTGCCAAAAACTGGCACTTATTTCTGGTTTTCGGCAAAACCGGGCCGTTTAAAGACCATGGAGTTTGCTTAATCACCGTGGTGATTGACTTAATGACTGCCACAAAAATAGTTATAAACTAGGGTCTGTCACATGGCTGATGCATTTTATGACCTTCACAATTTACAACTATGGAAGTCTCCATGATAGTCTTAAATTGAGGACTACCTGTGTTTAAGAATATAACAAAAATTAAAAACTAGAAAGACTATTGACATTAGAAAGTTCAAATAGTTTTCCTTCTTCCTTACTCCAGGTGATTAATTTGCCTTGTATAACATGTAATATTGCTTAAATATACCTCAACCAGTTGTGGATATATGTGGCAAATTTTGCAATGACGGCACACACCAATTCCCAGAGTGATATAATGCATTTTTTCAGCATTGTACTAGATTTGCCCTGGAGGCCTGGAACATCTAATGTATCTTAATAAATCCATAGTGACATTTTTGTGTTATTAATATGTTTTGGAATTATGCCTGATTAAAAAACCAGATTCATTTCAGATTTGGCTTCCAACATTCTCTGGATAATGTGGTATATTTCTTTTCAGTACTTTTGTGGCTTTTTACACATTCATAGATACAGAAAAATGTTCTTAAGGCATTTCCAGTATTTATTACTATATGATTTGTTTATCTTTTAATTACTGATACATTGTTATTGTAATTACTGATACACGATCGCTCTTAAACAATACAAAAGCATTTTACACCAGATTCAAGTTGTAATTTGCAGTAAATTTTATAGGTTTATTCCATAGTTTTTCTCACTGTTCTATTGTGACTGTTTCTTTAAAACTTGGCATCCATCCTATCAAACAGTGTTTTATTTGTGTCATTGTGTCATATCTAAGTGTCCAAATCATCCTAGAGTTGCCACTCTGGGCGTAAATGACCAGGCTCAAGGGATCTCACTTCAGATGCCCTATGTGAAGGCCGGGGGCTGAGAAGGGGGGGAGGAAGAAGAGAATGACCAACTGCAGGATGGACAGAGTCAGCACGGGGACCATGGAAAACATGAAAGGCCAGGCTGGGCACATACACTGTGGGGAAAATCTATCCACATATATAAAATATGTGTACATACTTTTCCAACAATTCGTAGGTACAAACCAGAGACAGGGTACTCCGTCCGAAACCTTTACTGAAAATTTTCTGTACAATTATCTTTCTTTGCATGATTTGTTCTTTTTATTTAAAAGCTGAACACTGCAAGGTAAATGGGAATTAAAATTGGGGTTCAAATTAGGGTAGTATTGGGAGGATATGATTTTTGTCCCAGCAACCTGTCATAGGGTGCTTTGCCAAAGACTTTTCTGAAGATAAAACATATTATGGCTGCAGCATTCTCTTCAGTCAATCTAATCTGCCAAGATTTGTACTTGACAAATTCCCTGTCAACCCAGAACCCGATAAATATTGTGCAAGAAAAACTTTGCCTCGGCAAAGCTAGAACTTCCCTTCTGAAATTGCTCCAAGTGAACAAAGCCTCTGAAAAAGGAAAAGAAAATAGCAGGTCTTGAAGGAAGCCAGGAAGACAAAGAGCTCTTCAATGTTGTCTGATTTTTAAATCTCAAATTATTCCCTGGCCAGGAAGAAATCAAAACCATCCTGTTCCCTGCAAACATGGAAGAAATGATACTGCAGTGAATTCAAGAGGCTCCCCGCATTCCTGCCCAGGTAGCTCCCGGCTTCATCGGGACTCTAGTCTGGCTCTCTCCTGCCCTCTTGTGGCAGCATGTGGGGCACCGCTCATTGTGAGCCAGATCTCCCCTACCGGTTCCGGCCCTTCCCCGGCCCAGTCACCTCCTGAGGTCCGAGACTTTCCCTAATAACCACCGCCACACCCACACACACACACCCTGCCCTGGGCTCTCGGCTGGTGAAATGCCCGGAAGCCTGGTGGGCATAATTCACTAAGGGGAACACCCCCCCCCATGGGGCCCAACCAGGTCTCCGTAATGCACGCCAGGTCCGCTCTACCCTCTTGTATGAGGTCGTAATCGATGGGAGACTTATGTACCATGGACCTGGCGTTGAGCGACACCAGCCGGAGACCAGGGTCCTGTAATCCCGAGCACCCAGGGGTGTGAGAAGGGTGATGAGGGTCGAAACGCACGATCGCTCTTAAACAGCAAACCCGTGTCCCCCGAACATAATTTGGCCCTCGGCCCCCACCATATCTGCCTCTCCCACAAACAGTAGAGATGGTGGACACCCCCCCCCAATGGAACTCTTCTCAGCTGCCCCCGCCCCTTTCCTATTACCTGCTCTGGATCCCCCAAGGACCGATGCCCCAGGCTATTTGCTGAGCAGGAGGATCTGGCCACCACAGCATCCGCCAGAAAGGGAGGGGAGGGGGGGGATCAACCCCAACTCTGCCAGCATGGGGCTGTTTGAGGACCACCGGGGTCCCTTGCTACATCTGGGAGGGAAATTGGTAGGAAGGGGGGGGCGGTTCCGGCATTTCCTTCTTCTGGGTTTCTAGATTATTATTTGAGATGATGATTTTATGGAGCCCGAACGGCCTAAATTACACACTTTTAAATGTCACAAATATACACGCAGCCCATGTCGCTCCTTCACTTTGCCATGGGTTTATTTTCTGAGCAAAGCCACAGAGCCCGTCTCGCCCAGAGCGGGCAGGGAGCGTCCAGGAGCCCCTCTCAGGCCAGAGGACTCACAAGGGTTGCTCCAAGGGTTGGCTCAGCTCAGGGGCTTCCCTGCGTTTCTCAGTTTGTCTCCCGCCTTTATCATTTCTACAAACAACTCCAGGGAGGCAACGTATCTCACACGCCTGCCTCCCATCTTCTGCATCACAACAGCCCTGTGAGGAGGGTTGTGGTGAGAGAAAGGCATCGGCCCAAACTCACCCAGCTGCCTTTCAGACCTAAGGCAGGACCAGAACTCACAGTCTCCTGGCTTCGAGCCTGGAACCTCCACCACAAGGCCAAACTTCTTCCCTGTTTAATATTTAAAGACTGTTGCTTTTTAAATTGCATCACAATTTATATACACAGATTGTAGCCTTGCCACCAAGGTGGGGGGGAGACCATTGCTGGGACCAATGGGAGGGGGGGGCAGACAGGCACAGGGCTCTCGGCTCTTGGAGCCTTCTTTGGCCTTGGCTAAAAGCTGGCTTGCACACACACACACACACACACACACACACCCATTCCCCAGCTGGCCCAATACTTTGTAGGCTCTGGCACTTGGCTTTGGGCCCCTTTGCCATCATCATGAGGATTGGGGGGGGGTCTCCCCTTTCCAAACAAAAGCCCAAATCAGCCACCTTTGGCCCCACTAAGACCACAGGCAGAGCAGCTCTGGAGGCAGGCAGGAGTCACTAGAGCTGCAGGTCAGCACAGGAAAGGGGGAGGCAGCTTCCCCCCAAATCTGGGCTTGGAGCCCCCTCCTCAGTAGCAAAGGGAACCCCAAAAGGCCAGCCTAGCAGCAGCCTCAGCAACCAGAGGCCTCCCTGCTCCGCCTGCCCTTCTGCGTAGCCCCAAATATCACCGCCTGCTGTTTCCCCCTCCCACAGCGACACTTAACACCATGCTGACTAATGCACCCCCCATACCCCCCCCCCCCGTTCAGGTCTTCCCTCTTCTCTGCCCTCTGGAACGGAGGGAGATGCCAAGGAGGTTGGCTCACCAGCCGTTCCGGGATGGGAGAGGAGCAGGAGGAGGCTGCTTCTGCTGTGGGGGGAGGGATATTGCCCTGCTCTTGCACCCAGGAGCAGCCTGTGGCTATGCCGCTCCTCCTCCTCCTCCTCCCAAAGCAGGTGGCCGAGGTGGGTGGCCGGAGGGAATGCCCACTTCAGCCTCCAGGAAATTCGCCCACTGAAGGGAGAAACGCGCCAGCAGCAGAGGGGAACCCGAGCAGCTCAGCCGGCTGGGGTCACTGGCCAGGAGGCTTTTCCACAGGAGGCAGCCAATGGGGACACCACCCGAGCGGTGAGGCCCAGGGAGCAAAGGCCATGCAACAGCCTGGCACCGGACAGTGTTTTCACAGCCGCCTCAGTTGGATGCTTTTAATATATCATGTATTACGCCTTATCTTCTGTTTACTACCCAGAGTTACACCGGCAGGCAGCAGGCTACAAAAATGAAAGTGGTAAAGAAGGAGAGGGCACCTCTCTCCCGACTCTGCCCAGCCTGGGGAATCCAGTGTGCCAGGGGACAAAGTCTCCAAAGTAGAACTGCCAGGGGCTGCCAGGGGAACCCAGCCAGCGGCACACTCGTGCCAGCAGCCTCCTAGACAAGCCCTTTCCTGCAGGAAATGCGCAGAGAAATCTGAGGGTCTCCGTCTGGGGAAGTCAAGCCATGCACAGCAGGAAAACTAAATTCTGCAAATATTTCCAACACTGCTTCAGACCCCCCACCACCACCACCACCTCTGGAAGCCACCATATCGAGAGACGGGAGCGTCCCAAGGGAAATTTCCACAGCAAAGGCAGGGGGGGCAGGCAGCATCCCTTCCCTTTGGGCTGCGGTTCCTCCATCTCAATAGCAGAGTCAAAACAGAGACCACCTCAGCAGAATCCCCACACCACGGCTTTTGGAGGAGGAGAAAATGTACTGTGGCCTCCAGCCTTTTTTTGGCTGCTGGGCAGATTGCAAACATCCATTTACTGCCGGAGCTCCGCAGTTCGGGAGTGGAGGGGGTGTCGGCCCATCACCAGGGGCCCTGAGCTGCCCTCAGCCTTCCTACAAATGCCCTCAGATATCCAGGGGGATATTGTTAACCCTAACTAAATCCAGGCTTTTGGTGTAGAAGCAAAAGAGAAGAACGGACTGACTTCTCACCCAGTGATCCCAGGGGATATTTTGCAATTATTTGCATAAACTAAAAAGTGGCTTTTCTGATAAGGAAGGAGGCTGAAGGCCATGGCCATCACCTCCAACTGCACAACCAAAGCGAAGTTGGGCTCCTGGACCCGTGCCGACTGGAGAAGGGGCCCCGGAGAAGGTTCTCCAAGCAGCAAGCACCCACCTGTCCCTCGGGGGCCTGGGCCCTTCACCCCCCCCCCCCGAGGCTTGCAGAGAGGCTTACCCAGAAGAGCAGCCCTTCTGATGGTTACGACTGCAACACTACTGCTAACTGGCCAAAAAAAATGCAAAAATACTGGCCAAGCATCTCGGCTGCTGTCTCTGTTCGTTTTATTGCTTTAAAAGGTTTTAGTGCTTAATTGCAATGCATTTTTTTTTTAATTGTAAGCTGCCCAGAGTCGTTGACTGAGATGGGCGGCTCTAGAAATTGAATAAATAAACAAAACGAAGCAACTTTCTCATCTATTTGCAACTCTTTAGCTTTGATACGTTCCATTATATCAGTCCCATGAAAAGCTCGGGACAGTCTCCATATCCACAGGTCATGATGGAGTGTTTCTAGTAATTCAGATGCAAAGCTATAAAACACAAACAGGAAAATTCTTGATGCACTTTTGAAAACGAATCAATGTTGCCTTAATGTATGCAGAAAACTTTAGTGTATCAGAAGTTGATATTACCAAATTTGTCACGTCCTATAAATCCAGCCTATGAATCAGTTCACAAATGCAAATATTCTGCTTCATCATGATTTCAGTGACTTCAAAGTCAATTTTAGATATCATTCAAAGCCCATTCATGTAGTACAAGTGGCCCTATCAGTTAAAACTGTAGAAAATTGAGAAATATGTTTTGTTCAAAAGGAACTGGTGGAATATCAAGGGAGAAAACTGTGAATTAAAGATACCTCAGACTCAATTAAAGTGTTACGTTAGGTGGAAGAAGCCGCCCTGTGGTTTCCTCCCCCCCCCTTCCCTCCCCCCCCCCCCACAACCAAGAAGGACGGGGACTTCAAAAGCGTCTTTGAAAGAGACCTAAAGCTGAAATAGTGGGAGATTTTGGTTCCTCACTTCTGTTGGGAGTCCAGCTCAACCGCCTTTTCCAGGATTATTCTGCCTTGTTTCACAACTTTCAGAAATGAAAAATAGACCTTTTATAGGTGGCATCTTCTGCCTGCAAGAATCGCCAAAATGTTTAGAAATTCATCACCAAATTGCTGGAAATGTGAACCAGGCAGGTACTACCATATGTGGTGGTCGTGCCAAAAGGTCAAAGTAAACTGGCAGAATATCCAAAAGTGGTTGACAGAGATAACCAAAGAGGAAACAGAATTCACACCAGAACTATTTCTCTTGGGAATTATAATAAGCAAGAAATACAACAAGGGGGTTATCTTTCTAACAAGACATATTATCATGGAGCAAGAATGGCCTTTGCCCAAAATTGGAAAAATAGGGAAACTCCACAAGAAGGGGAAATAATTAGGGAAAAATCTTGATCTGCGCTGAAATGGATGACGTGGGAATTGAAGAATAAAGATGAATCAGAATATTATAAGATCTGGGATACATTTTATTGATGGTTGGGGTATAAAAGGGAAAGCCAAAAATAGGCATGAGCCAAGAATCATAGAATGGAGACTAGAATTATGTACGAAATGATAAATGCGAGAATGTACAAGATAAACACAAACCAACACAGCCGGAAGTAGCTTACTTTTTTTCTTTTCTGTAAATACGGTATGGATCAAATGTAAAAAAAATCAGGGTGGCTACAATGTGATTCTGCCGGGACGGTTTACACTGCGTCCAACGTCTTAAATTTATGTTCAATAAAAAAAACCTTTTAATTAAAAAAAGGGAATGGAAATAGACCTAAGGAGTTCAAGGTCCCTTTGATGCAGCCAAAGGGGGAAGGCTCTGTAGACATCGTGGGGACTTGGGAGCAAGCGATTATGTAACCCGATGATCCCCGACACAAAGGGAAACGGCGGGCCTGCAACCACGGGAGGGCCTGTCCTGCTCCTCCTCCTCATCCATACCATGCCTATCCATGCTTCACGGCAAGGGGGAAATCCCCCCACTGCTGAGCCCCCGTCTTGTCAGTTGGCACTTTGCACACACCCCTCCCCAGACAGCGGAAGAAGGCACGGAAGTCAGAGTCCGCCTGGGCTCAGCTTTCCTTCCCTTTGCAAGAAAAGCCATCAGGGTCCCAAGTGGCCTTGGGGTGTGACCAGCGGGTGGAGGCGGGGAATCTAAAACGGGGGGGGAGGGGGGGTGTTGTCCCTACTTAGGAATTCTATCTAAGCAAAACTGCCGGACGTAAGAGGGTAACGTTTCCACCGTTGGAGAGGGACCAGGGACTCCCCAGAGAGCACCAAGGACTCCGCAGTAAGAGCTTGTGGTTCACCTGAGCAATTTGCTCAGACTCCCTGCAATGGGGACAGGGCTGATTGCACGTACAGAGCAGGAATGGGAACACGGGTCCAACTATTCCAGCGAGGGGGAAATGTGTGGCTGCCCAACCCAGAGGGGCCGTCCCATGAGAGAAAGCAGAGCTTGGGAAAAGGATCCCAGCTACAGACCAGAGAGCTTCCTCAGAGGGAGCCAAAATCAAAGCCATGGCATCTGCTGGATTTAGTGCCGTTTCCTCCAGGAAAGAGGGAGCCTGTCCCACCAACCTCTTCCACAAAGAGCAGGAGGAGGAGGAGGGGGCAGGACTTAAGCCTGGCCAGGGAACGCAACTCCTTCGAGTGTAAAAGGGCAGAGTTATAAATGCATCGCATTCCAAGATAGTAAAGGAATTTGTCAATAATCTACCTTTGAGAAATCACAAAGAATGGGTCGTCTCGTTCTCCTCTTCAAAAGTGGATGAGAAGGAAAACCGGGGAGCTGCAGATCTGTCATATGGGAAGATCTACCACAAGTCATAAACAGACTGAGATCTGTGGCTGGCTTTAAAACTACGGAATGGCTCCACATCAAATTGAAATGGCACCATAGGATTCATGGAAATAATACAAAAGAAGTCTTCATTTAGGGGGGAAAAAAGTGCAGAGTTCTGGGGAGAGGGAATCATCGGCGTGTATGAAAAGGCCATTAGAAAGATAAATGAAAAAAGGCCGGAGGGTGAAGTAATTCCCCAAACTCAAAAGTTTCAAGTTTCATTCATCATCATCCCCTTAGATTCGTATCTGGCCAGTTAAGGTTATCGAACTGTTATTTAAGTTCAGAGAAACTTCAGAGGATTTCGGAGGAGAAAAACGAGGATAATCAGAAGAGAAAAAGGAGAAGTTATTAGCCTTTAGTAAAGATAACTAAGATAAGGTGAAGAGAGCCTTTTTGAAACATTTCGAGGTGTGTCGCACAAAGAGCTGATCTCTTTTCCATCCTAAGGACAGAAACAAGGATCTCACAGGATCATAAAATTGGAGGTGACTTCAAGGGTTACAGAGTCCAACCTCTTGCTCAACGCAGGATCTGTGAAAGTCTCCGAAGGGGCCTCCAGTGAAGACAAGGCAGCTGATTTCCCTGCTTGGCAGCTCAGGGAATTTCTCCTAACGTCTCCGGCCCTGCAGATTCAGTCCTCCCTTAGTTCTGGACCGGCCCTCTGGGTCAACAGAGAGTCAACCAAGAATATGTCCCCCGCCCCTCCTCTCCACAAGAGGCCTTCAGGCCCCTGATGGCTGCCATCCTATCGGCCCTCAAGCCTTCTCTTCCGAAGACCCCTCTGTTCCTGCCTCTCAAAGGATCTGCTTCCTTCATGCTCTGGAATCTCTGAGCTCAACTCTGGCTGCTCCATGTCCCAGGCAAAAAAGGAACAAGTATTTACTGCAACCCAGACTCTGCTTTCTTAGGACAAGCCGAAACTGCCTTTTCAGTGGGAAAGAACATGTTGACAAGGACAGGGCCTCAGATGGAGCCCCTCCGGCCCTCTGCCCTGCCCTACTGTAAAGCTGACGCAGAGCCTTTAAGGACCCCTATTCGACCGACAGTGAGCACATCTAACAGTAGTATCGTATCTCCTGAATGACCGTTGGCTGACCTGAACAGTTCGTTCTCTGGGCGCTGAGGGAGAGTCCGAGCATGGGTTCAATGCAGTCTATCTGCCCTAGGACTGAGTAGATTTTTCTTTAACCACGCCTCCTTTGCCTCACTGAGGTCAGTTTAAAAACGAAGGTCTTGTCCGCTGCAGGAGGACGCCCAACAGAATTTCAACCGTGACAAGTCTCGGACACCTAGTTAAACCCTGGGCGGGTGTGGACTCTCCCGCAGCGCCCAGAGAACAACCGTTCAGGTAAGCCAACGGTCGTTCTCCTGTGCGCTGCTTGGAGAGTACCCAAGCTATTGTGTCCCAGGGCAGGAAGAGTTAGTGTCCGGATCCGAAGGAACTTTCTGCAAAACACGTCTCCCAAAGGAGGCTTCGGCTGAGGCAAAGGTGTCAATCTTGCAATTTCTAATGAGCGCAGTGGGGGATCCCCCTGTAGCCGCTCTGCAAAGGTCAATGACGGACGCTTGGGTCACCCACGCTGCTGTGGTGGCAGCACTCCTTGTGGAGTGTGCCGTCACCCGACCAGGCACAGCCCTGCCCTGATGTTCACAGGCCATCCTGATGCAGGCCCACAGCCAACGTGGTTGAAGACGATGCCTTGTGGCCCAGCGGCCCAGGCTGAAATGACACAAAGAAGGACTCGGAGCCTCTCAGTTCTTTAGTCCTCCTAACATATACGCGAACAGCTTGCCTAACGTCTAACTTATGCCAAGTACGCTCCCTGGGGTGCGTAGGTTTAGGGCAAAGGTTGGGGGGGATCACTTCCTGGGCTCTGTGGAAGTGAGAGTTCACCTGGGGAATGAAGGTGGGGTCGAGTCTCAATATGACCCGATCAGTATGAATGATACATAGCTCCTCCCTGACTGGGAGAGCCGCACGCTCTGGGACCCTCCGAGGAGACGTAATCGCCACTAGGAAGGCGGTCTTAAGTGTCAAATGACGCAGGCTCGTACTTTGAATACAAGGCTCGAAAGGCGCGCTCATCCGGGCCCGCAGAACAAATGGCGTTCCAGGAAGGATATATAGTCCGTGGGCAGATATTGGCCGCGCCTTTCAGGAAACTCTTGACCTGAGGGTGTTTTACTGAGGGACCTGGACGAGCGGCTAGCGAGGATGGTAGACAAGGCAGCGACCTGGCGACAGAGAGTGTTGGGCGACAGAGAGTGTTGGGTGACAGAGAGTGTTGGGCGACAGACCTTTGTCCAAACCTTCCTGAAGGAAGTCTAGTAGTTGTGGTATTGAAGCCGAAATGTCCCTTATACCACGTTCCTTGCACCAGGCTGAAAAGGCGACCCATGTCGCTTCGTATATTCGCGTAGTAGATGGTCTTCTGGATGCTTGAATAGTCTTGATGACCTTGTCAGAAAGATTTTGTCCCCTCAGGACTGTCAGCCTCTGCTTCGCTTCTTGCTTCGGCTGTCATTGAAACGGGGAGGGGGAGGCATGGTATTTGGGAGGGGAAGTCTTAAGTACAGGAGTGATTGTGAAAAGGGAGCTTTGTTCTCACCATGCATGCTGCAGAGCCAAGGTGGCGCAGTGGTTAAATGCAGCACTGCAGGCTACTGCTAGATCAGCAGGTCAGCGGTTCAAATCTCACCGGCTCAGGGTTGACTCAGCCTTCCATCCTTCCGAGGTGGGTAAAATGAGGACCCAGATTGTTGGGGGCAATATGCTGACTCTCTGTAAACTGCTTAGAGAGGCCTGAAAGGCCTATGAAGCGGTATATAAGTCTACTGCTATTGCTATTGCTATTGCTATTGCTGCAGATAGTGGATTTGCTGCCAAGGCCAACTCTTCAGCATATCAACCTGATGGTGCTTTTTGAAGACAGAACCCATATGACACCTGAGGGTTGTGCGGTTTGGACTATGGGATGGGGTTACCAGGGGGAGGGAGTTGGGTCACATATTGATATCTATGCGTGCTTTTGCCTCAGATCTTGCTTTGCTTAGCTGCTATCTACTCATAATCAGTAAAAGTACTCTTAATTCTGCAAAAATGGAGTTAAGTGATTTCTTTCTTGGTTGCTGAGGGAGGCTGGCTTGACAAGGACCTCAAGTGCCAGATGGCTCATTGGAGCCACTGGGGACCCGGATGGCAGACAGCCCCCTGGCTGAGGGAGATTTGCTCCTGAGGAATCCTCCACGGTCTTTGGATGGAGAGACTGACAAGGTCCACGTACCAGGACCTCCTGGGCCAGTGTGGGGCCACAAGGAGGATCTCCGCTTCCTCCGCTAAGAGTTTGGCTACTACTTGTGGAATACGTGGGAGGGGAGGGAATGTGTAGCCTTGCACCTCAGCGCATCCGTCCCCTCAGCCTGGGGTGAGTTAACAAGAAAAGAACCTTGGCAGGTGTGTGTTGGCGTGAGTGGTGAATAGGTCTCCTTGAGGTTGGCCGAACCTCCGAACTATCTGTTGGAACAGCACTGGATGCAGACGCCACTCGGAGTTGTTGATCGTCTGCCGGCTCAACCCGTCTGCCTTCACGTTGCTTGCCCCAGATATGTGGTCTGCTCTGATGGACGCTAGGTGGCGTTCCGCCCGCCTGCCCAGAGACTCTGCCTCTGTCCTGAGTCTCTTGGAGTGGGTACCATCCTGCTGGTTTATGTGTGCCTTTGTTGCTACATTGTCTGTTAGCAATATTACGTGGCGGCCCACAATCTGTGTTGAAAACTGTCGTAGGGCGAGCCGGGCAGGTCTCAGCTCCACCCAATTTGTTGTGAGCTGCCTCACTTTGCGTCCATCTGCCTTGTGTCAGTTGTCCTTGACAATGTGCCCCCCATCCATAGAGGCTGGCATCTGAGGTCACCACAATTCTTTCGGGCTCCTTGAGCTGGCACCCCTTTTCCACTGCTGCCGATTGCCACCAGCGAAGGGAGCGGATCACCTTCCGTGGCAGAAGTACTTGCCTCAGAGAGTTGCTGTCCTTTTACCTCTCCATCGGCAGAAGGAACCACTGTGGTTCCCTGGCATGAAGGTGCGCCCAGGGAACTACCTTTAGGCAGGAAATCATGATGCCGAGAAGTTGCGATAGTCTGATGATCGCCACTGACCTGAACTGCCGGCTCTGATGCACTCTGGTCCTGAGGTTGCGCAGACGGTCCGGTGAGAGGAAAGACCTGGCAAGAGACGGAGTCCATGATGGTGCCAAGGTGCTGAATTCGCGTGGTCGGCTCGAGGTGACTTTTCTTCCGGTTCACCAAGAAGCCATGCTGTTGGGGGATGCATGTAGTCACTCGAACGTCTCGCAGGGCCTGGCTGAGGCTCGAGGACTGAATGATGATGTCGTCCAGGTAGCATTACAGTCGAATCGGACGGGCCCAGAGGTGAGCTGCCACAGCTGCCAGAAGCTTTGTGAAGGTCCTGGGCGTGGACGAGAAGCCGAATGGGAGGGCCCTGTACTGGTAATGCCTCCCATCCTAATAGAACTACAGGAACTTCCTGTGTGATGGGAACATGCAGGTAAGTTTCTTTCAAGTCTATGGAGGTGAACAGGTCTCCTTGCCTTATGCAGCCCAGGATGGACTGGAGGGACTGCATCTTGAAGCGCTTGTAGGCCAGAGGTTGATTCAGGCGCTTTTAAGCCTAGGATGGTCCTCCACCCACCCAACCCTGAGCTTTTCGGGACCAGGAAAAGAATGGAGTAGAACCCCTTCCTTTCTTGTTCCCTCGGTACGGGTTCTATGGCCCTTATTTGCAGGAAGTGATGAATATCCGCCTGCATGAGGGATCTCTTCATGGGATGTTTGGGTTTCGGGCAGCGGATGAAGTTCTGCTGAGGAAATGATAGAAATTCTAGAACTAGGCCCCTCCCGATTGTGTTGAGGACCCAAGAGTCCGAGGTGATCTCCTCCCATTTGTGGGCATGCAATTGTAGTCGGCCGCCTATGGGAGGAACCTGTTGTTACGTCGAAATTGGCGAGAGTTGGACCCGCCACGAAAGGGCTTCCGAAAGGAAGCCTGCTGTTGTCTACCCTAGGGCCCAAATGAGTTTCTATCCTGGTTCCTGTCCCCAGCTTGGGAATAGGACCTCTGGTAGGGGAAGGAAGGGGCAGAAGAGGCCTGTGCTGGCTCTTGTGGACGAGCGCGGTTTCTTGAATAAACCCGAGCCCTTCTGCTCATTCTTCTTATGAGTAGACAGAAGGATTTTGCGTTTGTCTTCGTCTCTATCACGAACTTATCTAAGGCATCTCCCAAAAGCTGCCCACCCTTAAAGGCAGAGGAAGCCAACTTCCACTTGGCCTTCATGTCCGCCTGCCAGTGACGAAGCCATAGCAGGCGGCGCAAGGTGACATTGGATGCCAACGCTCGAGAAGCGAACTTGGCCGCATTCAGCGAAGCGTCGGCTGCATATTCTACAGCAGTGATAATTTTGCTGATGTCATGGGGCCAACGAGACCCCTCCGAAGGAGGTTTAGACCTAAGCTGGCGCAGCCAGAGAAGAGAGCCCCTGGTAAAGAAGGACACCGAGGTGGATGCCCTGATTGCCCAGGCGGCCGCCTGATGTGTTTTATGACACATCACCACCAGCAGAGCTGAATTAGAAGTTAATGAGACTACCGGAGCATCCGCCTCCGGCAATTTCAAGATGTCATCCATTCTGGTCTCTACGGAATATAAATTTTTATCTCCCCCGCTCGGGTTGGCCAGGGTACCAGGTTGTGCCCACTGGCATTGGACAATGTCCATACAGAGATCAGGAACCGGAATCAGTTCCTGCGTTGGGGCAGTTTCCTTAAATAGATCCTCCTTGGGGTCCTGAGAGGTGGAGGGGGCTGCCTTATCCTTGGCTCCTAACTCGGCGGAGGCCTTAGCCTTGTGTAAGATGGCTTTAAATAAGGACGGTTTAAAAAGGCCGGTGAAGGCGGGTTTATCGGGAGGAAGGTCCTCATCCTCCGATAACTCGAATTCCTCTGCCTCCTCCTCCCCCTCCGAGACAGATTCCTCCGTGGTCATCGAGATGCCAGGAGAGACGGGGGCACAGTCCTTGTCCTGAACAGGGCATGATCGAGACTTGGAAGAACCAGAGGCTTGAGCATCCTTCTGGCGTATCCCCTCAGGTATAGCAGTTAGCAAGTTAGACTTATATACCGCTTCATAGGGCTTTCAGAGTCAGCATATTGTCCCCACAGTCTGGGTCCTCATTTCACCCACCTCAGAAGGATGGAAGGCTGAGTCAACCTTGAGCCGGTGAGATTAGAACCGCTGAACTGCAGATAACAGTCAGTTGAAGTGGCCTACAGTACTGCACCCTAACCACTGCGCCACCTCGCCACCTGCGAGATGGCTATGGCAATAACCTCCCTCATCTCTGCAGATAAGGCAGAGCCCTTGTCCTCTTTAGGTCGAGCCCTAGAGTGTATGGACCTGCTTCCGGCCCTGCTCGAACGTGTGTCCTCCTCCTGAGGGAGGAAAACACTGAAAGGGCTCTGATTCCTCCCTAATGGAAGAACTAGGGGAGTCAGGGTATCCCCAGGAGGCCTCAGGGGAAGAATCCCACAACACCTCTTCAACCATGGGGATGGAGGGCTATCTCCCTGAGGAGATCCGGGTACTTCTTCCCGCATCTGCTCAATGGATGGGTCAGGCGAGGGAGCCCTCTGCTCGGGTGATCTGGTTTGCCCGCTTGCCTTTCCCGCAGTATTTGTAATGAGCTTGTGCTTCCGGGGTTCCTTCATAGGGTTGATTATATTGCCCGAGGGACCCTGGGATTCCTTCCCTATGGTGCCTTTCCATCCCTCCCCCCCTTGTGATGGAGGATCTGGCCTACTGCGTTTCGAAGAGGGCCCTGCCAACTCCTCCTGCGCCTCCGTCTGCCACGGTGTTCTACTTGCAGATCAAAGGGTCATCCTCCGATGGATAGAAGAGGCTGTAGCAGTAGCGTGGCACCAGGCGCGGGCCGGCTGGCTCCGATGCGCCTGCAGATCAACAGAGATGGGGGGGGGGGGGTGACTTAAGTAGCCAAAACTCCTAGGGCCGCACTCGGTGGTCCCTGACCATGCTGCAGGGAGGTAGACATTGCCGGCGCCCCGGACAAAGTCAGAGATTCCCTGGCAGCAATCTGCAGCTGAGGGGCTTTAGTGCGAAGATGCGGTGGTCCACGAGTCTTCCGATGATGATCTGGCGAGAAAGGCACCTAAATTGGCCGCCACCGCACACCACCGCTCTCCGAGCCGAACGTCCCACTTTGCAGCCTCAGAAAGCGCGCAAAACACTTTCAAAATGGCCACTGTGCTTGCCGGGCTGAGGAGAAACCCCCAAAACCGCCGGAGCTCTACTCGAGCAACCAGAGGTTGAAATGTAAAGAAGCAGCCGGGAAACAGACATGAAGCCCACAGTCACCACCGTGCTTGCCGGTATCGGACAAGCACCTCCACCCCTCCACACGCTGCATTCGACTGGCAGCTCCGCGGAGCCCTGACAGCCACCTCAGCAGGTTCGGAATCGATGGAATCTTCCTATAAATCCTAAACTAAGCTGAAACCTGTAACAATCTATACAAAAATAAAAAAATAAAAATCTAAATTCTAAGTTCGCTGTATTCTATTTGGGGAGTCCAGTCTATCTGACCTAGAACTGGGGAGCTCCCCAAATTTAGTCCTAAGGGGCGGACTGAGTTTTTAAACTGTCCTCAATGAGGCAAAGGAGGCGTGGTTAAAGAAAAATCTACGCAGTCCTAGGGCAGACAGACTGTATTTAGCCCATGCTTGGACTCTCCAAGCAGCGCACAGGAGAACATGACCATTTCATTAAAGAAGAACTTTGCTGAATGTTTTCCTGGTGCCTGGAATTCCCGTGGTTAACCTTTCAAGACTTGTTCATGACAAGCTCATTCTGGCTCTCATGGATTGATTGACGCATTCCTATCCATTCCTATCCAAGTGCTCACCAATGTCAGGTTAACCTGTGCTGAAGGAGCAGGAAAGGGGTCAGAGTGAAGCCTTTCCCTTCCCTCTTTGGAAGACAAGGACTACATTTAGGCTCTTCCCGTCTTCTGGAATTTCACCGGATCTCTGTGAAAGCCCATCCAAGGACTAACCAACCTGAACCTGCGAAACCTCTGAGCCCAACTCAACTCAGGCAGCCTCACAGTATTCAAAGGGTTGCCTTGTTGTTCCACAATAATGGGGCAGCCCCAAAGGAGGAAAACATAAATGAGACATCAATGTGGTAACAAGGGGGGGGGACACAACAACCAGGGGGGCATAATTCCTGCAGGAACTTGAAGAACCGGCTTTGCAAGGGACTGAGACCAATTTGCTTGGAGGAGACGCAGAACAAGTAAAGTGATTTGTTGAGCCGAGAGGCTTAGATCCCATCCTGGCAGACCAGGAAACTGGAAAAGGAGATTGAGCCGGAAGGGGGGAAAGTTGCCAAACTATACCAGCTAAAAGCTCTCTGGCTTAAAAACAAAACCGGACGGTGTTGCCTCCCTGACATCTTTGCTTCCCTCAGCACAACCTTCTTCTCCCATCAGCTTTGGCTGGCCGGAGAAGATCCAGCAAGCCGGTATTCCCTCCACACCCCTTCTGCCAAGGGCTACCATCCACAGGGATTCTGGAAGGGAATCATTCCAGGAATAGCTTGTCCCAGACAACTGAATGGCCCCATCCCTCTTCACCTTCAGAAGCCCATCAAATTGTGGCCCTTCCACCAGGCCACCCGTGCTGGAAATTGTTCCCTCTGAAGAAGAAAGCGGTTTTAATGTCTGGAACGCTGAGTGTGGCATTCCTGATTTTTTTTTGTTTCTGTTCTTATTGATTTGCTTCAGGGTAATTACTTACATTTATTTTAAATTTTAGAAACGTGGAAAATTGTAAGAATCCCCTATGACCGAAGTGACTTAAAAGCAGATAGATAACTAGCTGCGGCTGTAATCCGTCCTCTGCCTCCTTTCTCCTGAGGCTTTTCTGTCTTGAGAGAAAAGCAACGGACGCACATTTTAACTCCATCACGTATGTCGGAATCTCCACAAATCTGGGCACGTGCATCTCCTCTGATTTACAGGTGTGTTATACTTGTGTCAAAGTCAGATTCCAAGAAACGGCCTGGCGGATCTTCACCCATCCCCTCTGCATCAAGAGGAGATCCCTAAATCCAACCACACTTGGGTCAATCAAGGAGGTTATTTAAAGCAGATCTGAGGACACCACAATTCTACATTGAGCTACTGCTGAATCTTAACTACATATAATTCTCGAATTATGGCCACAATAAAGTCTAAAATTTCTGTTGCTAAGTGAGACATTTATTAAGTGAATTTTGCTCCATTTTACAACCTTTCTCGCCACAGTTGTCAAGTGAATTACTGCGGTTGTTAAGTTAGTAACATGGTTGATGGATTTGCCATTGGCTTTGCTTGCCAGAAGATCACAGAAATGACCCGAGGACACTGCGGCCGCCATACGTGTCAGTGCCAAGCATTTTGATCACTGACCATGGGAATTCTGCAACGGTCATAAGTGTGAAAAATGGTCCTGTCACTTTCCTCAGTGCCACTGTAATTTCGAAGGGTCACTAAATGAACTAGGAACACTAATGGGACACTATGCGTGGAGGACTTAAGGAACGCAGGAGGAGGAGAAGGAAGGCATTTGTGTTTCCTAAGTACACAATGAGTAAAGGAGCTACAAATGGATCAGCCCAACACTTGATAAGATCCAGCAAGGGACTTAATATTAACCCGGGCTGAGAGGCTTCTGTCGCCTGATGGACTGCAGGTGACCTGGAGGACCCCCAGCCTTTCAGCCATGCCTCTGTGGCCCCCTCCCCTCTGGCTCTTCCCCCCCCCCCCCCCCCCGGCAGAGATTTCCTCCAGACTGGAGCGGAGGGGGGGGAGGATAGGAAAGGGGGTGGAGGCAAAGCAGCAGATGGAGTTGTTGAGGCAGCAATGTTCCCTCTAATTTTTTTTCAGTGTGAGCGGAAAAGTACAGTGTGTGAGCAGCACAGTTTCATGCCTGAGCACCTAAGAGAGCCACAGTTTGAACTGCTGTCACGTCTGCTGGACATTTGCGCAACATTCCAAGCGTCAAGCGCCAATTGCGAGCGAGGTTTCAGCCTGAGGAATGCCAGACATGAAAAGTGCCACTCAAACACTATACTTTTCCGCTCACCCTGAAAAAAAAAAAGGCTCTCTGCTGCTCAGCTTTTACATCGTTAGACTGGCTAGAGAGAGACATGGCACCAACAGGTCCTGGGTCCTGGCATTTTGCAGGCAACCTGTCCTCTCACATTCCTTTGGAATGCAACCCATCACATGTGAATTAGATCTTGCCAATTATCCTATTAAAAGATAATCCTATTATTCTAAAATACGACTAACTCAATATTAAAAACTGTAAATATTTGATGCTGATAAATAATAGCAGTAATTGTTATTTAGTATGATTAAAATCAGTATTGATATATCAATATAATATCTATCGAAATTGACAATAAACACTAAAATAACAATACAAATATATAATGTGAAATATAAATGTAATAAATATAATATATAAATGCAACATAAATGTAATAAAATAATTTATCATGAAACTCTCCCCCTTTAAAGTAGTAAGATCAATTAAATAGTCTAGCAAGTTTGGACAATATGCTATATGTTATGTTACTTAAGAATATATATACCTCAGAGTCAGATACAACATCCACATCATTTCCAACTGAGTCAATAAAATCATATGCCATGCCAAAACTATTTTAAATAAAGATATGAAATTAATCAAGTATTGCATTTATTTTTCAAAATGAATGTACATTTTTTTTATTATTTAAGATTTGTACCCTATCTTTTCTAACTAAGGTTAACTTTAAAAAGATGTTACATCAGACTACAATACAAGTAATTAAATGAAGACTAAAATAAGTGTTTTGGCATATTGAGCTTTTTATATTTCTTTCTAATATTGCTTCCTTAGTTGAGAACTTGTTCCTCAGCTTACTTACGCATTAACTGTTTGTTGCTTTTATGGTTTATTCATTCACTGCTCCATCTTCAGTTTTTTTCACAGGGGGCTTCCTTCCTTCCTTCCTTCCCTCCCTCCACTCCTTTGGCCACCAATTTTGATCCAATTCTCTCTCTCTCTCACACACACACACAAACACACACACACACATGTTCTTTGGGAGGGGGGGTTGAATTACTCCGCCTCACTGCGCAAAGTCGGCTCAGCATGTGTTCGGCCCCCACTTACGCCGAATCAAATCCGCGGCCGGCGGGACCAAGGCAGGGGTTGCATTTCAAAGCCGCCAGTCCTCTTGCTTCTTCTCCTTCACCAGCAAAGCTCCCGCTGGCTTCCCGGCCCATGGCTTTGGCGTCTCTCCCTCCACGCGGAGCACCGGAGGGCTCGGCCGCTTTCCTACTAGCTCCCGCGGCCTCAAAAGCACGGCAGAGGAGGAAGGGGGAGGGATAACGCGGGAGCCAGCTCAGGTGCTCCGCGTGGAGGGAGAGACGCCAAAGCCATGGGCCGGGAAGCCAGCGGGAGCTTTGCTGGTGAAGGAGAAGAAGCAAGAGGACTGGCGGCTCATCAAAACAAGTCTGGGGAGGTCCTTTGCGGGAGGCCAGTTCTAGCCGCCTGCAAAGGACTTCCCCACGTTTGCTTTGGTAGAAACCTCTGCGCGGGGATTTCTTTTTATGTGCGCGGCCGCGCAGGCGCGCAACTTAGAAGGAACAGTGTGAGGCAGAAGTGGCTACTCCTGACACCAGCCAGAAGATTAATGAAATTAAAACAAGCCATGATTTCAGATGGATTGAACCGTTATCACTGTCAGCTTGGACAAGGCAACTGGAACCACAGCATGGCTTAGGAGATCATGTGGACCTGCCCATGTTGAAAACACGAGAGTGGCCATTGGACATTTTGGAAGAGAACAAAACAGCCTTGAATACTAAAGCCATCTTTCTACCCTTGTAGCCGGCTGTAACAGGCCCTCCAACAGAAGCCCAGCTGCAACGCACCCCATGAAGCCTGAAGAGGGCAGGAAGAGGGCCAGGTGGGTCGGTACGCCTTGGCACCAATGCCTCCATCCTGCCTGGGATGTCGCCCATCGCTCCCCTCTCCCTGCAAGGCCCACATGGACGCACCTTTCTTCCAGGGAGAGTTCCTCTTCTGGCACACTCAGCAAAGGCGCCCGAACCCCGGGGTTTTCTGCAAGGCAACCAGAGGATCCGGTCTCAGAGAAGCAGGGCCTGTAGAGGGAAGGGGGAAAGGGACGTCAGCCATCCTCCTTCCAAACTCTTCTGAAAGGAGATGCTAAAGGGGACGGTTCCCAGCATCCTCTGGGGCAAATCCCACCTCCCAATTGAGCTGGGGACAGCCGGGAGTTGGAGTTTACCGCTCTTTTTCCCGCTTGAGCCCCTCTCATCCCAAGACTTGGAAGTCCCACTGCCTTCTTCAGCACCCTCTCATCTCAGAGCAGAGGGGCAGAAATGAGGATTCAGTTAACTATTCCCTGAGAAAACCCAATTCTAATTGAAATTCCCCAGCACCCCCAAGGCAAGAATATAGATCAGAAGATGTTGCATTCTCCTAAATTACAGGCTTTTGGGGGACAGGCGTCACTGGCAAAGACATAAAGGGTCAGGGTGGGGGGGGGGGTGTTCCGGAGTCCCAGGAAGGAGGGATTGCACTCCAGTCAGAGGACCAAGAGAGGTTTAGGTCATTGGCTCTAATCATTGAACCATCCTCCCTAGATGTTGTGCGTTTTTGACAACGCAAATAGCAGCTTTAGTTTGGCAAGGTTTGTGTCTATGAAATGTGAGGAACAACAAAAGTTCAGAAATAACCGTGTTTCTCTTGGTTTTTGGAGCCTGTCACAAAAATCAATTCAGCCAAAACTCCAACGCCCTCCTCGGTCTTGCTCTCCATTTCATTTTCCAGATGAGCTGATGCTGCTTAACTGGAACAAGCTGGTTGATGGGTAAAGAAAGTGGGAGTCTTTAGCCAGCTTCAACACAAATTCGGCCTCATTTGGGGGGGGAGGGGGAAATCCCTATGTTAATCACAAGAGAGTTGGAAGTGCTCAATAGTAACATAGCGGAAGAATTGGTAAGTAGCAAATGGGGAGATGTACAAAAACAGGAGCTACGTTCAATTATTAAGAGATGCACTGGACAGTACTAAAAACTGCAGAAAGCTAAAACTCCAAAAGAAACTTGGGCTTGGAAAAGAGGCCCCAATAAAAGGTGATTTGGGGGGGGGGGTGTTTGAGAATCAGGAAGAATAGAAATTAAATGTGACCATCACATTTGCAGGCAGCCAAGTCAAGATTTGGGAGGCTCTTGAGAAACTGGGACACCAGGCCAGGTCTGGACACTTTGAACTGAGGGGAATGCTGAGCAGGGTGGATAAAAATTGATTTTTAAAAATAAATAAATAAATCAGATGTTTTTATTTAAATCAGATTTTTTTGGCTTTTATTAAATTTATTTTCATAAATGTTTTTGGAGTAAAAATCTATCTAAAGATAGTTTTCTATTTAAGGTAAATTAATAATTTAATTTATTCAGCATGAAATGGAGCTTAGTTATATAGCAGGAGGAGGCTGCATATTCTGCAATAATCAACAGAGGATCAGAGGAGGAGCTCTGGACTCCACTCCCGCAGATCCAGCCGAGACACAGGGGAATGACTTGGCAGACCATCTCTGGGTTGAGTTTCAGGATGTTGCCTCTGGGGATGTGGACAAGGCTATGCGAGCTGTGAGTGCCTCCACCTGTGTACTGGACCCGTGTCCCTCCTGGCTGGTTGCCAACAGCAGGGAGGTGACACAAGGCTGGATCCAGGCGGTTGTTACCGCCTCTCTTCGGGAGGGGCACTTCCCCACCGTGCTCAAGGCGGTGGTGGTGAGACCCCTCCTGAAGAAACCGTCCTTGGATCCAGCCGTTCTTAATAACTACCGCCCAGTCTCCAACCTCCCCTTCGTGGGGAAGGTTGTTGAGAAGGTGGTGGCCTTCCAGCTTCAGCGTACCTTGGAGGAAGCTAACTATCTTGACCCCTTCCAGTCCGGCTTCAGGCCCGGTTACAGCACAGAAACCGCTTTGGTCGCATTGACCGATGATCTCTGGAGAGCCAGGGATGGAGGCCACGCCTCCATCTTGGTTCTCCTTGACCTCTCGCCGGCTTTCGATACCATCGACCATGGTATCCTTCTGCGACGACTGCGGGAGGTGGGGGTGGGAGGCACTGTTCTGCAGTGGCTCTCCTCCTACCTCTCGGACAGGTCGCAGTCGGTGTCGGTGGGGGAGCAGAGATCGTCCCTGAGGCCCCTAACTTATGGGGTGCCGCAGGGTTCGGTCTTATCCCCCCTACTATTTAACATATACATGAAACCGCTGGGCGAGATCATTCGGAGGCACAGGATAAAATACCATCAATACGCGGACGATACACAGTTGTATCTGTCCGCCCCGTGCCAACTCAATGAAGCGGTGGACATGATGAACCGGGGTCTTGAGGCTGTTAAAGACTGGATGAGAGCTAACAAACTGGTACTCAACCCGGACAATAGCAATTAGCAATTAGACTTATATAGCAATAGCAATAGCAGTAGACTTATATACCGCTTCATAGGCCTTTCAGGCCTCTCTAAGCGGTTTACAGAGAGTCAGCATATTGCCCCCAACAATCTGGGTCCTCATTTTACCCACCTCGGAAGGATGGAAGGCTGAGTCAACCCTGAGCCGGTGAGATTTGAACCGCTGACCTGCTGATCTAGCAGTAGCCTGCAGTGCTGCATTTAACCACTGCGCCGCCTTGGCTCCTATATACCGCTTCATAGGGCTTTTAGCCCTCTCTAAGCGGTTTACAGAGTCAGCATATTGCCCCCAACAACAATCTGGGTCCTCATTTTACCCACCTCGGAAGGATGGAAGTCTGAGTCAACCTTGAGCCTGGTGAGATTTGAACCGCCGAACTGCAGATAACAGTCAGCTGAAGTAGCCTGCAGTACTGCACTCTACCCACTGCACCACCTCGGCTCTTAAGACCGAGTGGCTGTTGTGTTTTCCTCCCAACAATTTGGCCAACGTTCCATCACTCAGGCTGGGGGGTCAAAATTTACACCCCTCAGACAGGGTCCGCAACTTGGGAGTCCTCCTGGACCCACAGCTGAGTTTCGACCATCACTTGTCAGCTGTGACCAGGGGGGCATTTGCCCAGGTTCGCCTGGTGCGCCAGTTGCGGCCCTACCTGAACCGGGAGGCCCCCACAACAGTCACTCGAGCCCTTGTGATCTGTAGGCTGGAATACTGCAATGTGCTCTACATGGGGCTGCCCTTGAAGAGCATCCGGCGACTTCAGCTAGTCCAGAATGCAGCCGCGCGAGTGATCGTGGGCGCACCACGGTTCGCCCACATAACACCGATCCCCCGTGAGCTGCGCTGGCTACCTGTTGATCTCCGGGTGCACTTCAGGGTGCTACTCACCATTCATAAAGCCTTCCATGGTAGTGGGTCTGACTATTTGAGAGACCGCCTTCTGCCAATTACCTCCTCGCGACCTATCAAATCGCATAGAGTAGGCCTCCTCCGAGTGCCATCTGCCAGCCAGTGCCGGCTGGCAACTACGCGGAGGAGAGCCTTCTCAGTTGCAGCTCCGACGCTATGGAACAATCTCCCCGTGGAGATCCGCACCCTCACCACCGTCCAGGCCTTCCGCACAGCCCTCAAGATCTGGCTATCCCGTCAGGCCTGTGGATAAGACTTTACTCTCGCCCCTCCCGAATGTTGAATGAATGTTGTGTTTTTACCGCTAATTATTTTCACTCACATTTTCTTTTTGTGTTTTGTCCTGCACTCCCCTCCCCTATTATTGTAAGCCGCCCTGAGTCCCCTCAGGGAAAAGGGCGGCCTATAAATGTTTAATAAAAGTAAAGTAAAAAAAAGTAAAAGCTGCAGTTGCTCTTTAAACATTATGATTTAAATCGAGGTGATCTAAATCAAGCCTTCTTGCTAGTTATTTGAATCGACTTGATTTAAACTAAATCCACCCTGGGGCTGAGCAACCAGCAGCTGAGTGTCTGCTCCCACACCCTCCCGCCCCCAGGGGAAAGGGGGGGGGAAGCACAGGGGGGGAGGTCTCTGTGGGGACTCCCCTGGGGGGCACAAGACTACGAGGCTCCCTCCCAGGGGCCAGCAACCTGTGGGGGTGAAGGGGGGGCTTTGGACTCAAGAGGGAGCCAGGTCGTCCTTATTTCCTAGGGCCCACCGGAGGGCCAGAGGAAGGGGCTGCGGGGGGCTTTCCCTGAACCAAAGCATGCTCCCAGAAACCCTTTGGCCTGCATTCTGAGCCCTGGGCGAGGCCCAAAGGAATACCCTTCAGAAGGCTTCAAGGAAGGGCGGGCGAAGGAAGAAACCTGCTAAATAAACAATGGGGGGGGGCAGGGGGGGAGAGCTAAGTCGGTTCCCTTCCTTTGTCAAGGAAACCTGAAAAGCAAGTTGGGAGCTGCGACCAGGTCAAACCTCCTTCAAGGGTTCCCTGGTTATAATGGAGCCAAAGCCCCCCCCCCCCCCCGCAGCAGATTAGGGGGGGGGGTCTCCTATATCCGCCTGACCGGCCATGGGGGGGGGAGGAATCTACCCAGCAAAATGCCTCTGAACCTGGAGCCTGCAAGACTGCTTTCCCCCCAACCCCTCACCTTTCCCCCTCTTCCCCAAAGCCCCACACAGAGGAGCAAAGCCGCTTCGTGACCTTCAGAACTGACTTTGGTTCCTCTTTTGTCGGGTGGATCAATGACTTCATTCTCCAAGGAGGAAGGGGTTACGCCCCCTACCCCCAGCCCAGAGCACAGGGCCACCCGCAGACCACCTCCTCTTACACAGGGCACAGCGACCAGAGGCGGCTGCAAAGCAGAGACTGGGATGGTTGAAGTGGGATTCCTGCCAAGAGGCTGCCTGGGGGCCCAGGTGGCCCTCTAGCAGTCCGCAAAGGGGGCCCCACCAGGCAGAGGAAGAGGCAAGAGGGACCCAGAGGGATCCCTAGGGGGCCCTGGAGACCAAGCACTGTCGGGCACGGTCTTCTGTCTTTGGGGGAGAACCAGAAGCACTGAGGGGGATCCAAAGACACCCCGGAAGACAGCAAGGGAGATGATCACAGGATGGCTCTGGCCCAGGGGAAGGGGGGGGGGCTCAGCTGGAGTGGAGCTGGGTCTGAAGGAGGCTTCTGGTTCTCCCCCAAAGACAGAAGACAGTGCCCGATAGTGCTTGGTCTCCAGGGCCTCCTAGGGATCCCTCTGCCCCCCCCCCAGCTTGACTGCGGGTGGAGGGGCAGAGGGCAATGCTACCTTTTCTGCTTCATGCTGCAAGCAGGAGCCCATTGGGGGTATTCTGGCTCAGCCAGAGGGAGCCCCCTCCCTTTCCCTTCTCTTCAAGCTCTAATCTCTAATCTTACACGGAGGGAGGGGGGGAGGGAGGGGGGGAGGGAGGGAGAAACCCTCTTATCAGCAGAAGAACACAAAGGCTCCTTGGGCACCCAGCCTCCCTCCCAACAAACGTCCCCCCTTCAAAGGTTCCGGTCATTGGCTGCCCAGCCAAATCAAAGCGGTGACTCCCACCGGGCCCTTCTTCTCCTTGGACTGAGGGGGGGGGGGAAAGTCAAAGAAACGAAAAGGGGGCCCTTAGGCACACGTTTACTTGCAAAACGGGAAGCTTGTCCATCTGGTACAGGAGGCTCAAAGGGCTATAAAATGTCGAGAAACACAGGTACTCCTTAACTTACAACCACACATTTAGTGACCAAAGTTACAAACGCACTAAAGTAACTTATGACTGGTCCTCACGGTTGCAACCAACACAGCGTCATTGTGGTGACCAGATCAAAATCTGGGCCTGCACCTACAGCAATTGCCACGTCCCCCTGGGGCCCTGGGACCCCCACTCACAACCTTCCCAGCCAGCTTCCAGGAAGCCAAGTCAATGGGGGGAGCTGGATTCACTTAACGACCGCAATGATGGGCTTAATGACGGTGGCAAAAAACATAAAATCAGGTGTGGCTCACTTAACAGCTGTCAGTTAATAACAGAAATTCTGGTCTCAATTATGGTTGTGACTTGAGGACTTCCAGTAAAGCTGTCCCCCTCCCCAGCAGCAGAAGCTACGTGCCTCCAGGTCCTGCCATCTCACTCGACTCTGCGAAGGGAGCAGCCAGCTGTGCCCCGCAGGTGGGGAAGGAAGAGGGCCGGGAGGCTGCCCCGAAGGCCCACGAGGGAGAGAGAGCCTGGCACCCAGTGGAGGCCCTCCAACCCCCAGGGACTTATCCAGGCGGGTGGATAAAAAGGGTAAGTGCCCCCAGGCAGCCCCAACTCCTCCCTGACGGTGGCGGGTGGGAGGGTTGCTCCCCTGGAGGGGAAGCTGCCCCACTGCAAACACCCCCTTCGGCATCAGGGCCCGTCTCTGCACTCCCGCTCAGTCTCCCTCCTGACCTTGGAAGGAAGGAGGCACCCAGATGCCCAGCAAAGATGCTCCCAAAGGCTTTCGCCAGGGAGGCCACTCACTTGAAAAAACAACTGACCCCCAAGTAGGAGCCCCGGGGGGGGGGGGGGATCAGTTGCCAGCCCCTCAGTAGTGATGCAAAGGAGGACGCCCACTCCGTGCCACTGACTGCATCCCCCACTGACTCAAACTACTTCCAAGGCTGAAAGATGAGAGGCCTGGTTGCACAATAAATAAAATACACTGGTATTAAATGTTGTTCTTTAAATTAAAGATTCTTCTGCAACACCCTTTTAAAATCACAAACAATTGAATCTTCAACAGTTCAACAGCCGTTAACAGCACAAACTGTAAATCCATCTTAGGCCCCTCACAAAATATTCTGCTTTTTAATAAAAGTTGTGACTCAAAAGCTGCTTCGGACTCCCAACTTGTGGCAACCAGAGGGAGCTTCCTCATTCAGGGCCTATTCGAGGCGGCTGCTTCTGGGAGGCTTCAGGATCACCAGCCTCAGCAAGACACACACACACACACACACACACACACACACAACCACCGGCACCACCCCCAGCTCAAGTAGCCCCACATTCTTGGGCAGCATAAACCGAACACCCATTTTTCAAGCTGGGCAATCTCTGCATAACCGCCGGGAGCTTCTCTTTAAAAAGCTCCTGAAACACAGGAGATAAACGGCATTGGCCCACTTTGGGCTGAATAAAGTCCATTGCGCTCCATTCTATTGCGGGGGGGAGGGGAAGGGGGGGAGGGCTAGGAAGCCATTGTGGGTGGCCTGGAAGCCTTTCACCTGAGCCGAAGCAAAGGGGGCTGAAAGGGAGAGACGTGCAATCAGAACAGAGTGAGAGAGTAGGAAGGGACCTTGGGGGTCTTGGAGTCCAATCCCCCACTCAGGCAGGAGGCCCTATACCAGGGGTGTAAAAGTCAAGGCCTGTGGGCCGGATCCAGCCGGCAGGGTGCTTAAATCTGGCCCACAGAGCTGGATTTATCAAAGGATGTAACCCTCCGGCGGCTACTGCACCTCGTTTTCAGACTCCACGCCCTCCTGCAGCCTCTGCTGGGTGGAAACGGGCCCAAAAACAGGTCAAAATGGGGCCCAAAACGGGCTGCACGCGGCCTCTTTTGGCCAGCAGGGTGCTGCGGGAGGCAGCCACCTCGTCTCCCCACCGGCCCCCCCCTCTGGCCCCCAATCAACTACAAGGCTGATCCGGCCCTTGAAGAAATCCAGTTTGACCCCCCCTGCCCTGCCCCATTCCAGACAAGTGGGTGTCCCATCTCTTCTTAAAAACCTCCAGTGCCGGAGCTTCTGGTGGCAAGCTGTTCCACTGGTTAATTGTTCTGTCAGGAAAATTCTCCTCAGTTCCAGGTTGCTTCTCTCCTTGATTAGTTTCCACCCATTGCTTCTTGTCCTGCCCTCAGGTGCCCTGGAGAATAGGTTGACCACCCCTTCTTTGGGGCAGCCCCTCAAATATTGGAAGGCTGCTATCCTGTCTCCCCTGGTCCTTCTTTTCACAACCGTTCTTCCTATGTTTTGGCCTCCAGCCCCCTAATCCTCTTTGTTGCTCTTCTCTGCACTCTTTCCAGATGTGTCTCCACATCTTTCTTTATAGCCTCACCAAGGAGGTACCTTAGCAAGAAGCTAGTTGTTAGGAAGTAGCTTAGGAAGGCCCTTCTGGCTCTTTCCCCAGAATTTAGGGGCCTGGCAGAACAGGAGCCCCCCCCCCCCGCCCCTGCCTGCTTTGTTGGTCGCCTTTCTGTGACCACAGCGGCCAAGGATGATGGGAGAAGGGCGAGTGATGCTCCTGTCCTCCCAGAGGGAAAAAGGGGGATCCAGGCAAGTCAGACAAATCAAGCTGGGATTCTAGGCAAAGGTGTTTCTACAACCTTACCTACTTGGTCCCCTCAAGCATCTGTGAGGAGGCTCGTTCCCATTTGGGAGATTAAGGGAGCAATGCCCCCCCTTTCCTCCCCGGATGCAAGCAGGGCTCAGCTCCCTCCTCTGGAAGGAAAGCTCGGAGGGCCCTTTGGGGGGGGGGGCTCGGCTGGTTTTGGCTTTCTTGGACAACAAAAACAAGGAGGCGGCCAGGGAAGGTGACAGAGAGGCCGGGAGCACATCGTACACAGCCAGTTGGCCCTCTAGTTCTAGAATCTAGACAGAGCCCATTTCAAGGGTTCCCCATATTGTTTCCTTCTGATTAACAAAACTGCATTGCTGGAGAATGGATTTCCTTAGGGCACAAAGGGTCAAAGCAAGGCCCAGCCCCCCAAACGGCAACGGCTCTCCTCCTTTCCATTTGGACTCCGGAAGCCAGCTGTCCAATTGCTCATCCGCCCAGAGTCCCATGGGAGTGGGCGGCATACAAATCTTATTAAAGTTCACAGTTCAAAGATCCACCGTCCCAATGAACGACTCTTCTCAGAGCAGCCTCTTCGCTTCAAGCAGCTCAAGGGCAGCTGCGCCTCTTACCCAGCCAGCAGCCACAGGCCACATATTGCCAGCAAAGTATCAGCCCCCATTGTTGGATGCAGAAGAAGTCAGAATGTGCCCCTTCCTGCACTGCGCTGTGGCCAATGTATATGTTCCCAGTGAGATCCAAGTGAATCAGCCATGCTCTGTTCTGCCTTCATCGCCCTTATCTCATCTTGGGACTTGGCCTAAAATACCTCCAGGTCCTCTCCTTCAAACGCCCATCAGCCAGCCCAGCCGAACTTTGACCCCTGCCTAAAACAATGAAGAATTGTAGTGCCGCTTTCCCCAAGATCCCCTGCACAAGCACACCCAAATCTTGTTCCAACAAGCATCACATGCTCCCTCTGAAAGTCCTCTTGTTTCAAGAGCCGGGGCTAAGTCCCTGGCAAGCAATCCATGAGCAGAGGCCGAGGGAAGGGGTGCCACCCGAGGACTCAGTGAGAGGTTGGCAGAAAAGTTGCCCTTTACAAGGGGGTGGGGAGGACCCACACCTCTTGGCTGACTGTGGGGCTAAGGGGCATTCTTAGCAAAGGACGAAAACTCCCCCATGGAAAACCCTCCTTATGCCGAGACTCTGGCAGAGGTCCCCTATTCTTTGACTGCCAAAAATCGAGGACAATTAACACTTCGCAGCAATGGAAGAACGAGGCAGCCCAGGGGGGGGGCCCACAGTTCTCCAGGAGATTTTCAATTAGATAGAATTAGACTGGAAACCATCCATCGTGTGCTGATGAGAAACACAGGTACCGACCTACTTCTTCTTCTTCTTTGAAAGGGTCTTTCAGTGGGCAGCAGAAAGAAAAGCACGGAAGCTTGTAACATTATTTGTAAAAATCCCCGAGAAGAATTGCAGCATCCTCTCGCTCTATAAGGCGCAAGCCCACACTTGCTTTGCCCTCCTTCTGACACATCCTTCGCACACTCCTGCACGGGCAAGAGCAGCTTTTGCTCCTTTATTCTTCAACCTGTTGAGTAACCCAGAGGGAAACTGGGTGGTCCCAACACTGCACACCCCCTCCTTGTTTGGGAGAGGACCTAAACTCAGCTGCATTTACTCCCCCCCTTCCCCCCCCCTTGGAAAAGCCATTTTCTCACCAGTTTGGGCTTGGAAGTCGGGGGAGAGGAGGGTCCTCTCAGAGGCCTGGTTAAGAGGCTTCATGCAGAGACTTGAGGGAGTCTGTGAAGGAATTTCCTGTGGAGGCGGGAGGAGGTTCTGCACCACGGCGCCCTCCCTTCAGCAAGGAAACCCAGGTGCAAACTGACAGAAAGGATCCCTTCCCTCTGCTCCACGAACAGAACCCACAGCCGCTTGTCAACCTGACAGCACCCCAAAAAGCCACCACCCTAATTACAGCAGTTGGAAATAAAAGGATATGAAATAGCAGGAAAATTAGATCTTATGTTTGAAAGAACAAAGTCGGCTAATGTCAAGGAAATTCAACATTTATCACAAATATTTTCTTGCAACAACCTAAAAGAAGATTCTGCACGTGGATATCAACAGATAGATAACTTCAAATATACTCCACCAACAAAGAGGATAAATTGCTAAGTCAACAAAATCAGGAGCTGGTACCGCAGCTCAGATAAGATAGTCCCAGCCTCCCAAAACAATATTCCATTAGATTACACAGCAAGGATAAAGGTTTAATAGATTAGATTTGATAAAGAGCGCCTGAAGTTCTCATGCCCGAAATTCATGATGCTGTAAAGATGAGGCAAACAAAAATATGAAATAAAGAAAGCAAAGAGAAACAGCTGTCCGCTAAAAGGGAGGCAGGAAGCCAAACCCAACGGGGAACAGCAGCAAGAGAGGTCGAATCTAAATATACTGTAGAAAAGACGCCTGCAGAAAATCAATGATAGGTACAAAGGTTGGATCCCTGTTGAACAGTGAAGTAGGCTTAGAAAATACGGCTAACAACAAAGTTGTAGTTGAGAAATACCAGCTGAACCACTTCAAGATAAGGCAGTTAAAAGGATTTGTTAGTAGTCAATTTAAAATCCCTCATTCAAAAGGTACAGGGCTAAAGGACTTCCCAAACCACTAAACAACCCCACAGAGCAGAGGGTAGCAAAATAATCTCCATTTGCCATTCAGGCTTAAAGGGAAGGAAAACGGCCCGATGTACCAGCTGGATGCAGAAGAGGCTCCTGGAGTCCCAGGCTGACATCCAGGGGACGACGGAGGTCCCCAAATGCTCCTCCTCCCCCCCCCCCCCCCCCGCTTAGGCTTCAGATATTGGACCCTTTGCACCGCCAACCCCTTGGGGAGAGTCACGGAAGGACAGGTGCCCCCCCCCCACCCCGTGCCCACTTATTATTGGCAAAGGAGCTCTGGAGCCACTTAGGCTGCCCGGGAGGCGCAGAGGAAAGGCTGGAAGCAGCGGAAAGGGCACCAAAACCGTCCCCTCCGCCGCCCCAGAGGATCCCGGCCTCCGGGTGGAGAGTGCTGGGGAGGGGGGGGGGCACCCAGAGGCCCCCAACAGATCTCGGAGAGGGAGAAGCCCCCCCCGCCGCCGCCGCCTCTCTCCTCCGGGATCCTCTGCGGTGAAGCCCGGGGGTCTTCCGTCTCCCCCCCCCCCGAGCCCCTCCCACCCCTTCGGGCTCTGGGCTCCCTGCCGCCCCTGCGCTGGGCTCCCCGTCCCTCCGGGCGCCTCTCGGCCCAAAGGCTACCGGCTGCCCCCCCCCCGGGCAGAAGGGAGCCTCCTCTCCCCCGCTGCCTTCCCGGGGAGGCCGGGGAGCTCCCGGGCGGAGGGTCCTGGCGAGTCGGGTGGGAGACGGCGGTGCCACAGACCGGGGCGGGGGCGAGGACGGGTCAGGCCCGCGGAGCCCCTGAGCCTCGGCCGGCTCCGCTCTCGGGCCCTTCGGAGCCCAGGACGAGGAGTCGGCGGCGCTCCTTCCTCACTCACCGGCCGGGCCCGCGGCCTTCCCCGCTCCGCCCACGCGCGCCCCGGACTCTCCCTGGCAGGAGGGAAGCCGGCAGAGCGGATGGAGCTGACTTCTCGGGCCGCGCAAGCGGGCAAGGCGGGAGACCTCATGAAGGAACGGCGGGGCGTGACGCTCCGGCCGGCCACGGTGACGTCACCAGGGGCGCTCGCGCCGCTCACCTCGGTTCGGTAGCGCTCCGGTCCCTCGCGCCGCCGGCGCCGCCGCTTCCTACCACCGGACCCCGCTCGCTCCCGATTGGCTGCTCCCGCGACCCTCCCGCTTCTCACTGGCCTCCGCTGAAGACGCCCCTTTTCTTCCCTCTGTGGCCCCGCCCCCTCTTCCTCCGCCTCTCCCCTGTCACTCACCCACACTTTCAAGCCTGGCGCCTTCGAGCCGATCGTTCCGCCCACCTTTCGGAATTCTGTCTTCTCGTTGGCTGCTTTTCTCGCCGGGCGTAACCTCCTAGTGGTTTCTCTTGACGCCAGTCCTCACACCCGGCTCTCTAGCAGCAGCTATTGGCCGGGAGGTCCCACCTCGTCGCTTCTATCGAGTCGTTTGCCAGAGGTTGGTTTCTTCCGCCCCGCCAGAAAGGAGACAGAGGAAAAATGCCTCGGAGCCTCTCCCTGCCTCTGATTGGCTGCTGGTGGGAGGGGGCGTTCCCTCGAAGGCTCCTGCACGTGGCGCACAACTGGCCGTCCGCCTCCCGTTGTTGTTGTCGTTTCTGCTGCCGCCTGGCGGGCGGCTCGGACGGCCGGGCGAGGCCGGGGACCTCCTGCCCTGCTGGCCGTTTCAGAAGCGCCGCTGAGCCGCGGGACGGAGGTGGCGGCCTTGAGCCCATCTTGGCTGATCTTGAAAAACTGCGCGGGGTTCATCTCTTCATTAATTGTCTGAAAGCATTCGGCCACCGACTCAGGAGCCCGCCGGAGAAGTGAGAAAGTGGAATAAAACGACTGACTCAGTTCATGCTTGGATGGGAGACCAGGAGAAAATCCCCTGCCAGGAGAAGGCCAAGAGGGAGGCGCTTTTGCAACGCTGCCAGGAAAGCACCGAAATCCCTTACCTTTATGGGAAGATGCTCTGCAGGTCCTAATCTGCTCCCGCGCAGGCTTTTCAAAGATTTACGTATAACATTTGAAGTTGCCTTTTCTCTTTTATTGGCATTTATCACATTTTTATCTCACCTTTTACTACTTTGTAGATAACAAGTGGCAAACGTACACAATGCCCTTCCCCCTCCTTCATTTCTCCACAAACCCCGCGAGGTGGCTGGGGGACTGGGAAAGAGGCCCCAAATCTCCCAGGAGGCTTCCATGCCTAAGGCGGATTTAGATCCCACCATCTCCTGGTTTCTAGGCCAGCGCCTTGACCATACACAAAACTGCCTCATCAAGCTAATATTTTGATGCCATTCTGTTCATAATGGATCGCAGCTTAGACATTCAAAAAACCCGCCGGCCAGTAAAAAGCGCCATCGGCTGTGCTGGGACCCACGACCCCAACTGCTCCCACCCAGAGCCCCCCAGGCGCTCCCCGCTTCGCCTCGCACCGGCAGCGGCGTTTTCAGAGACAAACGCGGGACGTCCACCAGGGGGCGTGAGAGTCGCGCGCTTGCCGCTTGTCTGCCCCCCCCTCCGATCTCCGCGGGGAGGGGCTGATTCCCCCCTCCCTCCCTCCCCGATGCCCAGCTGAAGCCCGCAGAGCCGCTCCCGGCCGCTGCGCTAAGGGAGGCCTGGGCGGAACAAATGAAAGGGCGGTGTCCATATTTCCCGGCCACTGGAGCATTTCAGAGGCCGGTGGAGGAAGGAGCCGGACGCGCGGCGTCTTTGAGGAAAAAGCGCTCCGCAGCCCAAGCGCACCGGTCTTCCGCCCGCAGTCTCCGCGTGGACTGGGGCCGCCCTGCCCGGGTCACTCAGACCGGGAAGTGCTGAGCCGGGACCCTTCCAGGGGACTCATCGCTTCCTCGGCCGCTTGCCTGCCCTGGTCCCGGGAGACCCGCGCCCGCCGCCCATGCTGGTCCCCCCCCCTCTCTCACTGGGGGGGGGGGTTGAGAAGGGCCCCCCGTTCTCTGAGTAACCGTTGGCCTTTGGGCTCCGGGGAGTTAATCCGGCGCCCCTCCGGCTGTGCCGAGCCCGAACAGGTGTCCTTTGGACTGACCCACCCTCTCCTTTCTCTGCAGCCTGTTCTAAGCGCTGCAGGAGCTGCTTTGGGCTTAAAACTCTCCTCCAGAGAGCCACCGCCCTGCTGAGGCCAAACTCCACCTGGCTTCCTAAGATCCATCCTCCCCTTCCTGAAAAAGGGTGCGGTATCTGCCGTGGGAAGCAGGGAGAGGCCCCCAAGCCCTTTGCTCCCTGCCTGGGGACGTGTCTGGAGGGCCTGGCCTGACCTTTGCCCCCCCCCCCCCCCGCCTGAGGGGCAGCTGATAAAAGGGCTGTTGAGAAAGTCCAAAGAGTTCAAGTCTGCCAGTCCCTCCTCCTCCTCCCCACCCCACCCCAATGAGTCACGCAAGAGATGGGGAGAAAAGGGCTGAGCAGAGCAGCCACCGGACTCTTGCTTCTTCGGGCTCTCCGTCCTGCAGCCAGCCAGGCCCCAACCCTCCATGACCAAGCACACAGGCTTCCGGAGGGCCTGCTCGCTGAGGGCGCCCAAGGCCCCGGGGCTCCTGGATCGTGTCCCCGGAAGCTCCTCCTCGTATGGCTCCTTGGAGGAGGCCCCTCTCCCCTGGGAAGCCCCTTGGAGGGCGGAGGGCAGCCTGGGCCACAGCCAGGAAGAAGGGGCCTCCCAGGAAGCAGCCAGGAAGAAGGGCAGAGGCCGAGCCCTGAGCCTGCAGGGCCAGGACGTGAACGACGAAGAGCCCACCCCAGCAGGTGAAGCCAGTGACGGGCAGCTGCTCGTTGGACAGGCTCGTGGCAAAGCCCAAGCCAGCAACAGGGTGAAGCGGTGCCAAAAGGTAAGGAGAGGAGGGTCCAGCCGTTTTGGGGAGGGCAGGTTGCTGCCGAAGGGAGACGGTCCCCTTCCTTCCACCTTAGTTTCGTGGCCTTGCCTTGTACAGGTGTGGAAGCTGCTAAAGCTGGTTTGAGACTTAGTTGGCTGCCATTCTGGGGACACACAGACACACAGACACCCCTTCCCCTACTTTTCCTGCTGTGTTCCTCCCAAGAGACCCTGCCAGCCATGGCTTCATCAGATGGCCACCTGCTTGGACACAATTCTTCTGCTCCTTTTCACCTATTCCAAAGGTCTCTGACTTTTTCTCGGTGCCACAGAGCAGCGTGCGAAGTGCACTTGGTGGTATTTCCTACCCTCCCAGGAGGAAGGCGAAAAGAAGCTGGGAGGGGAGCCGCTTCTCTTCTTCTTCCTGTCTTGACTGGCGGATTTTATGTCCCAGAACTGCTCAGCCGAGGCAGTTTTTGAAAGGCCCCCAGAGGCCTCTGTGGGGTTCACCAGGGACCCCGGCCTCTTCAGCCTCTGGGGACAAGGACCCACGTGGTTTTCTGCAGCTGAGGCAGACCTGGGTCAAACCGATTTCCCCCACTGGGGAGGAAGAGGCCCCCATTGTTATCCTCCCATTTACGTCCAAATAATTGCTCTATGTAGACAGCGCACGCACACACACACACACACACACACCCCAGTGGTAGAAAGCCCAGAGGAGAGGCAGGATAGACCTCGGGTGTTGAGCCTAACTCTGCTTGCCCCCAGCAGGTCAACCGTTCCCTCCAGAGGGGCTGGCAGAGCTTCCTCGCCAACGTACACAGACTGAGGCTGATGCGCTCGGCCTCCCTGCCCGCCCACCGACGGTGACAGGCCGTTCCTGGAAGCAGTTCCCTGGGAGGAGCAGAGCAGAGCAGACCCCAGAGAGCCACCAGACAGCCTCTGGGACAGCCCCACCACCACCACCACCAACGGCCCCAGCAAGGATGGAGGACAATTTCCCCGCAGGGGGGGGAGGGCGTCCCTGTTGGCGTGGAGAACAGCCACCCTCCTCCTCCTCCAGTGGGAACTGCGCCAGGCTTCGAAGATGGCCTGCAGGAGCACCCAGAAGACCAGGAGGTTCAGGGCACTGGTTCGTGCACTCTGGTTGGTGGACCCTGGTTCTCACCTGCTGATAAGAAAGGGTTGGGCAGCCACATGGACCACTCACCTCAAGCAGGCTTGTGAAGCGCAACGGCCTCTCTCTTCTGCAGAGTCCTCCTCGTACTGATCAACCCCCCCCCCATCTCCCCACCCCTTTGGCACTTGGCCAGCTGCAGGCACCTTGGCCAGATCCTCAGGGATCTCCCGGGACTCTTGGGATGTTGAGGGGGAAAGAGGATGGGGGGACTTTTGCCCCTCAAGTGCCTTCAATAAAAGAATGGAACCAGATACTTGCTCTGCATTCTGGAATCGTGGGGACCATTGAAAGCCCTCCCAGCCCAGGCTCAGACCCACCCACGGGGCAGCCAAGGATCAGCAGCAATGGGCAGTCATATGGCTTGTGTAACACATGAGATCTACACAAGGAAAGGGACCAGTGGATTTCCAACGGTTTCCTTGGCATCCATTTGTTGATCTATCAGTGTTCGGAGCTGCAAAAGACCCCCGAGTGACTTGGCAAGGCTGATTTGGGGCGGTTTCCATTCTATAGAGTATGGAATAACAGAGTTGGAAGGAAACCTGGAGGTCTTCTAGTCCAACCCTCTGCTTGGGCAGGAGACCCTAAACCAGACAAATTTTCCCCAACTCTCCCACAGCCATGAAATCCTACCGGTTCAGACCGGTTTGGGAGAACCGGTAGTGGACATTGGGTTGTCAAACCGGTAGGGACTGATGGCTGGCTGTGTCCCCGAACCGGTCCCCCATTGCCGCTGACTCCCCCTGCCCCGCCCAGTCTCTGCTTTCCACCATCCCAGCCTGCCTCCCCTACTCCCTTCCCTGCGGCCTGCAGCCCTGCCATGCTTGCCTGCCTTCCACGTGGCCTTCCCAGTGTCCCCAGGGCCAACTTGCAAAGGAATAGCAATAGCAGTTAGACTTATATACCGCTTCATAGGGCTTTCAGCCCTCTCTAAGCGGTTTACAGAGTCAGCATATATTTCCCCCACAGTCTGAGTCCTCATTTCACCCACCTCGGAAGGATGGAAGGCTGAGACAACCTTTGAGCCGGTGAGATTTGAACCGCTGAACTGCAGATAACAGTCAGCTGAAGTGGCTGCAGTGCTGCACTCTTAAGGTAAGCAGAAGGCTACGTGGAAGGCAGGCAAACATGTCGTGGGGGGGGGGGGCGGAAGGCTGCAGGGAAGGGTGCTGGCTGGCAGCCTCCTCCCTTCCCTGCAGCCCTGCCGTGCTTGCCTGCCTTCCATGCAGCCTTCCCGGTGGTCCCCCACACCCGCTTGCCTTCGGGTGGGTGGGCAGACCTTGGTCTCCATGCAGCCGCTGCTCTGAGGCTGAGAGGGGCACCAGCGGCTGTGGCGGTGCTCCCGGAGAGCAGGCAGTGCTCATGTGCAGCAGCCCCAGGATGTCCGCCTGGCGCCTGCCCTCCCAGAGCACCACTGCCACCGCCACTGCCCCTCTCAGCCCCAGAGCAGCGGCTGCGTTTCCACCAAGAGCCGCCCACTGGCCAGGCCAGGCTGGACACTGGCCTCCAAAGGCAAGCAGGCATGGGGACCACTGGGAAGGCTGCGTGGAAGGCAGGCAAGCACGGCAGGGCTGCAGGGAGGGGAGGAGGCTACTAGCCCCCTTCCCCAAGTCCAGCCAGCCCCAACATGATTGGCTGCCTTCCACGTGGCCTTCCGCCTGCCGGCCTTCGCAAGCTGGTCAGCGGCGACGGCGGCAATGGAGGCAGAGCTTGCTTGGGCTCTCCGCCATTCTGGGGGGGGGTTCCTCCTGCACAGATGTGCCCAGCAGCAGCAGCAGCAGTGGCAGCAGAGCTCTCCCTGAGAGAGAGGGGGAGAAAGAAAGAGAAAGAAATAGAAATAAATAAATAAATAAATAGGAAGGGGAGAGGGAGGGAGAAAGAAAGAAAAAAGAAAAGAAGAGACAAAGAGAAAGAAAGAGGAAGGGAGAGAGAGAAGGAAGGAAGGAAACTTATGACCACAATTGAGCCCAAAATTTTGGTTGCCAAGCAAGAGTGTCGGTAAGTGAGTTTCACCACATTTTACAAGTTGACCACGCTCACCCAGTCACGTGGCCACCAGGCCACACCCACAGAGCCAATAGGGAACATTTTTGGATTCCGCCACTGCCACAGATCCTCCAAGTACGGTGAACCCAAAGCTGACCGCCAGTCTGTTCTCCATGTCAGTCCCTCCCTCGTCTTTGGCTCTCTTAGGGTGGCAGGAGTCTTGGTCCTGGCATTTCTCACTTGAGGCCAGGGGACGCCCAAGCTGGCTTAGCTCGTTGGGGTTCAGTGCGACCAGTTGGGTGAAGCGAAGTGGTTTCACACTGGCTGATGGTGGGGCCTGGGGTGTTATGTGAAGTTAGTGGCCAAGGGGACCTGGAAATGCAGCTGCCATCCACCGGCCATCTCGCGGGCTTCTGGATTTATCTGCCCTGCCTGAAGAAGGACAAAAGAGTTTTGATGGGCATTAGAGCAGCCAATCAAAGAAATCCCATTAAAAAACATTTGGGGGCAAAAACCAGCTTGCTCCCCCCGGGGCCAGTTGCCAAAGGGGCCAAGAGAGGGAGCCGAGAGCGCTCTGGCCAAACAGCTGTGGGTTCTGCATGTTCAGCCCTGCTGAAATGTCGCCAGGCTCCTCTGGGTTGAGAGCTGCAAGGGAGGGTGCCAGAGGCAGAAGGGTGGAGGGCTGGACCCACCTGGAAGCAAGCGAGGGAGCAGCACAGACGGAGGAGTCGCGGCTCCAGACTTGGCTGTGAATTTAGCGCAGTTCACCTTCACGCAGAAATGTGCTGAGATGTACTGAGGACAAAAGGGCACCCATAGATAAAGCATATGGCCACATAAAAGTTAATCAAGCACAGAAGCTTCTCCCTTCAGTGACCGGCTGGCCGGCTGAAAGGAGGAAAGCAGAAGGGAGCAAAAAGCAGTGGCCACGGATGCCTCTTGATGGCTGGTGGGAGGGGGGGAGAGGGTCTCCTCTGGTGAGGCACCCTGAGGCGCAGGACAGAGAGCCTTTGGGGGGCAGAGAGATAGAGGCCTCGTGGCAGAGTCCAAGTCCTGAGGTCCTGACACGGCAGGATAATTCCGTCCCGCGTTTCAAAGCGTTGCAAGGAGGGCTGGCCTGTGCAGCCAGCAAGGGCCTCCCATGGAAGAAGCCAAGATCCAGAGCTGAGCAGTTTCCACCACGTGTGCACATGCTTCAGGTAGATGCTGAACCTTGAGGCTTCCCTCTTCCGCAGTGGCTACGATTGGGAAATTGCCCCTGTTTTGTGAAATGGGCCCTTGATGCCCTTTCAAACCCTGGCTGCAAGCCTCCAAAGCCGCCCGTGCTGGATGAACTGACAGGGAGGCCTGGAATGCAGGCACAGAGGCCGCCAACCTGCTTCCACTTCATCCCCCCCCCAAAAAAAAAACCCCACATGGAAGGGCAGTTCCCTGCCTCTGCCAGACAGAATCAGAATTGAGTCCAGGCTGATGTCTCCAGTTTCAGGGAGAATCATCATCCCAGCTTGGGGGTGGGGGGTGGCAGGGCTCTGGTTGCCATTTTTTCTTGGGGGGGGGGCATATCAGGATTGGGAGAGAAATGTTCCCGCTGCTGCTGGTGTGACGCGGGGGCATCGGGGGGGGGGTAGGGGAGGGCTGTTGGCTGAAGTGCTGCCTCCCCCCCCCAGCAAGAGAAGCAGGACCATGGAAAGTGGGAGGGGGGTGAAGAGGGGCTGTCCTGGCCGCATCCTTTGCAGGGTAGGAATATCTTGTGGTACACAGGAGGCCCCTCCCACTTTGGTTCCCTCAATCCGTCCCGGCAGCCAATCTGATTGCTTTATGGCCCAGATGAAGCAGGGACCCTTGGAGACTAACTTTCCAGCCGGCCCTTCTCATTCCAGGGGGGGGCCCTTGAGAGGCACAGGCAGGCATCTCCCCTGGGGGGGGGAGGTTCCCTGTGACTGCTGCTTTCAGAACACCCCCCTTCCAGAGGAGATGGGTAACCTCTGGCTCAGCTGACCCATGGGCATCCTTAGAGTCACCCCACCAGGACAGCCCTCCCACCCTCCCACCCCCATGGGCATATCTAGGAGGTTTTGCAGCTGCAATGGAAATCCTGGAACACAGCAAGGGAGGACCCCCTTCCTGGATTTAGCTTGCCCTTTTCAGGGTCTCCAGAAAGTCTTCAGGTGGTGGTGGGGGGGGGTTCCTTTGCACTTAGCTCTGCTCCGTTTTGCAGGAGTCGTGCTCAGTCGCCAGCCTGATCTCTCTCGGCTCAGCCCAAGATGACCAGCCAAGTGCCGTGGCAGAGGGGTGCACGCTTTTGCACGTGGGACACGCCTGGCGAGCCCAGAGGCTGCACTACTGGCTTGAGACGGGGGCATCATCATTTGCTCAGCACCGCAGTCCCCAGGCCAGCTGCCCGGCCAGCTGCAGCGGTTTCAGTCTTCCGTGCTGAGTCTGCAGCTCCAGGCGTCTCATTCTCCCCTACAAATGATCTCATGTGCGGAAGCGCCTAAGCCAGCCTGGGGATGGCTTGGGAGGCCTCCAGGTTGCCATGGAGAGCCAGGATAGACATTGGGGAGGGAGGGGGAGGAGGAGGAGGAGGAGGAGGAGGAGGAGGGAGGAGGAGGAGGAGGAGGCCACATCCACACCAGCCCTGGTCTTTTCCATCACTTTTGCAACCGAGTTCTGCATCTCTCCAAACCACAAAGTCAGATTTTCCAACTTGAAAGAATATTTTTTGGTCGCAGAGGAATGATAACACTTTTGCTGTTTAGAATCACAGGGCTGAAGGTTCAACGCTACTGCCTTCTGAGCGGGGATCCTCAGACCAGTCCAGATCAAGGGCTGTGCATCCTTTGCTTGCAGCCTCCTGAGATGGAGGGAGGGAGGGAGGGAGGGAGGCTCCCGCTCCTCCTCCTGCTCCTCATCCATTTCAAGGATGTACAAAGAGCAGCAGCAGCAGAAGGTTGCATCAGGACAGGATGGGAGAGGGAATTGCCAAGAGTCCCAGGGACCCTTCAGGCTCATCTGAGGCTGGAGGAGGAGGGCGAGAGGGAGCCGTCATGGGCCTCCTCTGGGCAGCCTGCAGGAGGGGGCTGGGGAGTCCTCCCCAGCAAAAGCCAAGGGGTGCAGGAGGAAGCCCAAGGAAATGGGGGGATCCCCCTTTTCCTTTACCAACCTGGGGAGCCTGAATTCTATTCTTGCCTGAGGCCCAAAACCAGAGGGTGGCCTTGGGCCGGTCCTGGTCTCTCAGCCCTGGGAAGGAGACAAACCACCAAGGAAACTTCAGGGACCTGTCCAGGCGGTGGCCAGGAGGGAACAGGATGTGTGTGAAGACCCCCACAGACCCCTGTATGCACACAAACCAGGCCCAGACTTAAGGGCGGGGCTGCAGCATCAGTGCAATGAGCAGACCCTTCTGGCAAACTCCCACTCTCCCTGGGGGGCAGTGGGGGATGAATTCCGCTTATTCCTCTGGTCCCCAAACTCCCCGGTTCCTGTGCTCCTGTGCTGTGGTGTGCAACTGCCTCTCTTCTTCTTCCTCCTCCTCCTCCTCCTCCTCCTCCTCCTCCTCCTCCTCCTCCTCCTCCTCCTCAGTGCTGTCTCAGGCAAGCCAGCCAGCCCTAGCTGCACCCACAATTCTCACGCACTCCTCTGGAGAAGTAGAGGGTCAGACTGGCACCCCCAGGAGTTCTCCAGCAGCTCTGTCCATCCCAAAGACAGGCTCTGGAGGGGGGGGGAGCATCTTCCACAATAGCCTAGTCCCTCCCTCCTTTTGGAAGACTTGAAGGCTACAAGGATGAAGCAACAACTGAGGTATCCTGGCAGGAAGCTGTCACCATTTCTCAGGAGCGAATGGCACATTTTCCATTTAGGGCTCTGGGCTGTGAAGGGCAGCAAACGTTTCCCCAGATTGGCTGCATTTGGACTCCATTGGTCAGTGGAAACAGGAGGAGGTAGAGGTGGTGGGGGTGGGGGAGGAGGAGGAGGGGGAGGAGGAGGAGGAGGAGGAGGGGGAGGAGGAGGAGGAGGAGGAGGTAGAGGTAGAGGTGGTGGTGGTGGTGGTGGAGGAGGAGGAGGAGGAGGGGGAGGGGGAGGAGGAGGAGGAGACAGCGGCATAATGAGCTGCAGCTGCTCCTCCAGTGAGCCTGGCTCCCTCCTCCCAAATGGAAAGATCTGGGCACCAGCAAGAAACGGCCAAACCCTGTTGTGGCTTTGGGGCCCTGCCTGGCTCTGCGCTGTGGCTTCTGCCTCCTCCCTTCTTCGGACAGTTGCAAAGCCAGCCTTCATCCTCTCTGCTCTCCTTTCTCTTGCCCCCTCCCTCTGAGGCTCAGCCAGTCTGCCCCAGGAGAATCCCCTTGCTTGGAGGGAGGCCTCTGCTCACCTCAAGCCTTTGCTCAGGGGACAGAAGGGGGTCTTGTCTCCCTCAGGAACTCCATCTGGGAGCAGAGAAGCTGCTTTTGTTGCAATTGCCTAGAAAGCTCTGGAAGTGGGAAGCAGCTCCTGCAAGCTCTAGCAGTGGAGCCAGGTTAAGGCCCCTGGACTCCAACCCTTTTGCCCACGGCACCCGGCCAGCGTTTGGAAGGGGATCCCATCTGCTCTGACCCCCCCCCCGTCACTCCTGAACTTCATTCCTACTCCAGCCCTTGCACCCATGGGGGCTTTCTGAAGCCCTTTCAACTTGAGTAGGAGGATGGAGGTTTATGGCTGTGCACACCAAAACATTCCTGCTCCCCTCCCCACAGTGATTTCAATGGGTGGCAGCTGAAGTGCCCCGTTTACACCCCCAGCAATAAGTAGGGTAGCCCCCCTGGATCTCCTCCCTGCCAGCTCAAAATGGGTCACTGCCTCCACTCCCTTCTGCATTTGGTTGCCTTTAGTGCTCGTCCCAGGCTGGGAGTCCTTGGCCCACACGGGCGCTGCAGGTGATCTGAAGCAGCAATGGGGAAGGACCCCTTCCAGGCATGGAGAGGTTGGCCTTCGGAACTCTCTGCTCTCTTCTCTGAGCAGACGCACATTCCTGATCAGCCTCACCTGGAAATCGGATGGCATCCTGAGTTAGGAGTCAAAAAAAGCCAGGTGGGAACAGACCATTGTCCCTGCTGTATATCAGGTGCTTTGTCCACACACCACGTGCAGACCCCTCCCCCAAATGCTTTTCGGTCTGGCATTCTGGGGACAAGAATCCAGACACGGCTCAAACAGTTCTCGGAGACCCCAGCCTCATGATTACATCAATGCTTCTGGAGGGGTTAAAAAAGATTCCGTGTTTTGTTATTTCTCACATGAGAGATATCAAGATTTAAAAGCTGAAGGGAAAGCTGACATTGCTGAGCCCCCAGAGCAAATTGGTGAAACCAGGTGGACCTTTTGAAGAAGTCGCAGCCTTCTAAGAAAAACTCCTTCTTCACAAAAGTTATTTGGATCTTCTGGCTCCCTCCAAGCATCGAAGGGAGAAGAACCAAAAGGGCCAGCCCAGTCCTCCTCCTCCTCCTCCTCCTCCTCCTCCTCCTCCTCCTCCTCCTCCTCCTCCTCCTCCTGCTGGAGGAGCCTTCTGGGCAGGTCTCTAAAGTTGCACAATGTATTGGAAAGGAAGCCTTAAGACATAAAATTAACCTCATAATTCTGGCTTCATTAACAGTTCTGAGTGTGGTCAGGAAGGGAGAAAATGTCTTCTGAGGCTGCCCTCGCTTGATCTTTCCTCTCAAAACTCTCCAGGGTTCCAGGGTCCTTTTGACGGTTTCTTGTGTGAGGACAAAGACAGAGGTCAGGAAGAACAACAGAGTCAACCATCCCTAAGGGAAGCCTGTGTCCCAAGCCAGGCTGAGGTCCTGATCCCCTGCTTCATCACTGATGCCAGCCACCCCCTATTGCATGTGTATACAAACACACACACACACACACACAGAGTCTTTCCATTCCGGTTCCCAACTGTGGTTCCCAACTGTGGTTCAGATCACCCTGGCCAGGAATGGCTGGGCCCCTCAACAGGGGCCCCTTCTGGGAACACCCCAAGCAGGCTCTCTTCTACTTTGGGGGTGTATAAACCCTAGTGCCTCCAGGGAAGAACCCGGGGCTTCAGCTTCTTACCCAACACCTCCCTCCATCCAGACACAGTTCGGGACATGACCAGCTTCCCTCGTTCAAATGGTATGGAACGGCAGAGCTGGTACCATTCCTGGTGGCATCGTCCCATTTCTTCCTGGGAAATGGAGACTGAAGCGGGGGGGGGGAGGGGGGAGCTTTTGGACATGCTCTTCTCTAAGCTCATCTCTTGAAGAAAGAGGGGCCTCTTTCTCCTCACCCCCCCCTCCCCACTGAGAAGGCTGTTAGTCAATGCTAGGGGAAGCTGCTGAGCGATGCAACAGGATCAACCGGTCACTTCCCTCTGCCTCTTTCCAGCAGGAGTTCAATTAAAAGGAGCGAACAAGGTTGGTTGGGTTTCCAGAGTGGGCCTAAAGGATATTTCTGAAATCTTGGGGGGGGGGGATTTCTTTCAGAATAGGCCTCTCTTTGCCTCTTTAAAGACCTGGGTGGGGGGGGGGGAGGGGTCTATAGACCTCCCCCCTGGGCTAAGCTGAACAAGCCAAGATTATAGGTCAGAGAACTGTCGTGTTCCTATCCACACCTTGAGTGCTAAAAGCCACACTAAAGAATTGGACCAGATGACCCACTGGGCACTTTGGCCTGTACAAAAGCAGAGTGCAAGCAGAGTGCATGAAGAGGCCAAGTCTGCTTCCAAAGTGCCCTGCAAAGTAACATTGAGGGTTGCAAAAGAGCATCTCGGAATGGCTGAAAAGCTTTGCTCTTTTGTACCATTAGGTGCCCCGTTGAGTGTCCAGTCAGAGAACAACTTCACTTCTGCTCCGTTTCTGGTGGTTTTGTTGTCTGGAGATCCCCAGAAGATCCAGTAGAATTCAAGATGCTGCATTGGAAACCATCAGTTACTTTTCAAATAAGATGATGTAAGGTGACTAATTTGATCCAGAAGAGAATCCTAATCTTTCCCCCCCCCTCTCTCTCTCCCCCATGGGAGAGGGGAAGTCGGCTTCTTTTCTGAGTTACTATTTGAATGCTAAGGTTTATGGGCTGAAAGTTGCTATAGCTCGTGTTGCTGGTGTGTGTGTGTGCATGTGTGTGTGACTTTATTATATTAATTTATTTTTTATTAGTGTTATTGTTTTAAATGAGGTTTTATATTCTGTAAGCCGCCTTGAGTTGCCATGTGCGAATAAGTAAGTATACAAACAAATAAATAAATACCCAGGGGTCTCAGAGGCAGCTGTTGCAGAAGCCCCAGGATTTACCTGGGGGAAGGCAAGGGACGAAAGAAAACAGGGCAGATCCGTCTGCATTTTCATTGTCAAAGCTGCGGGGGCCCTGCGTTTCCTTTCGCCACCCACGTCCTCCAGAACTTGGAGTTGGCCCCTCCAGGTCCAAGAAGGGGGCGGGAGGGAAGGGCTCCCTTCCTCATGACATTTGTCCCATCTTCCAGCCAGGCGAAAGAGCCAGCGCTCGGTCCGTATGGGATGAATTAAGGGAAGGCTTTGGATTTGGGAGGAGAGGCAGGACCGGAGTATGTGGTGGGAGCCCAGGAGGCGGTGACTTTTGACAGATGGCTGGGCCCCGATCCACAAGGCGTGTGGTCACTTCCAGGAACGGAGGGAAGAGCTATTCCTGCACACCACCCTGGTGGCCCACGGGTGGGCTCCCTGCCCACTTAGGATCAGCTGCCGGGGACGGACAAGCAAGCAAGAGAGGCGAAAGGAAGTTACCCCTCTGGTCGTGAACCATAGGCCTCCCCCCCCCAGCTCACCTTCCGCAAGGGCTTCCCGCTGCCCGAAAGGAAAGGCTCCGGGACCATCCGGGGAGGGAGGGAGAGGGCGCGGCCGAGGAGTCCGCCCGGTGCTGGCCGAGTCATCACTCGTGTCCTTCGAGAGGCGTCCCAGACCTGCCGGGAAAGGGGGGGGACGCTAGGGGGACCAGGCAGGAGGAAGAGCTCGAGGGGAGCGGGGGGGGGGGCGACAGGATGATAATAAGCCCGCAGTGGGAAGAGACTCCGGGTTAGCGCAATTGCCCGCGATCCGGAAAAGCTGCCCGGGCTCCTCTGCCCCTCCCCGTCCCCTTTCGCCTTCCCTCCAAAATGCTCTTTCAGCGGCGCTGCGGGATTTCAGGAGTGCAGAATTTGGCCCTGGACCCTTCAGCTGCCGCCACCTGAACCAAAGCGCGCGGGGAGGGGGGCGGGGGGGGCAGCGTTTCTCTAAGAAATGATCTCTCTTCCCCCACCCAGCGCTGGGCCGCACGCCAAGGCGCTTCTGCAGCCGTCAAAACCTGAGCCCCTGCTCGGGCAGCATCCGTATGCAGCAGCTGGACCCTCCAGAACCGCCGGACATCCCGAGAGGCCCCGCATCAGGCCCCGCACTCCCCTCGGGTTGCTTGCAGGCGCTCCTCGCCGGTTGGCTGCCTTTCCACCGCCGCCCCCTCTGTGCGGCGGCTTTCGACCTGCTCCCCCCTCCCTCCGCCGCACCCCTAACTTGAACCTGGTCCGCAGAGGGGCGGGCGGGCGGGGGGGGGGGGTCCGGCTCCGGCGCAGCCAGCGGACGGGGCGCTGCGCGAGGGGCCGGGCGAGGAGAGGAGAGGCGGGGCGCCCTGCCCTCCCGGCCGTCCCGCTGCTCCTCCTTCCCGGCCGGGTTCCCAGCGCCGCAGTTCTGCACCGCAGTGGCCACCGCAGCGCCAGGGCCGTTCTCCCGGGGGGCGCGGGCTGCTTCTCCGCGCCGAAGCTGGTGAGTCCCGAACGCGCCGCGCGTCTCCCTGTCGGGGAGGCGGTAGGGGTCACCCGGGATCGCGCGGAAAGGCAGGTCGAGCTGGCCCAAGTGCGGAGCATCTTCCGCGCCGCCGCCCAGACCAAGGCGGCGAGAGTGGGATGGCGGTTCTGGCCGAGCGGGCCGGCCGCGGCGGGCTTGCGATCTGCGGTCCGGACTTCGGGAGGTGACCCAGGAGGGCGTTGGCATTCTTGGGGAGCAGCTGGAGTCCGGGGGACCCTCTACGCTCCCTTCCCTTCTGGCTTCGGCAGCCCGAGAAAGAGAGAAGGAAACGGGCCAGCGTCGACTTCTTCGGGGTGGCGGTTCTTACTTTCCGGAGCCAGGAGGAAGGTATCCCGAGTCAGCCTCCCTCTGAAGATGGGGTGGGTTTTATATGCAACCGGGCATTCAAAGATTCTCCGCTAAAGGGGGAATTAAGAATTGATACTTTAAAAGTTCTTCTCACGCTCCGCTAATCTATCCAGGAGGGGGGAAGGGGGGATCGGGCGCTTCCCCCCCCCCCTTCGCTAAAGAGGTTTCCAATTGTCCAGCATCCTTCGTGGCAAACGTATTTTTTTTTTCATTTTCTTGAGGAAGTTTGACTCCGGCGGTTTCCGTAGTGTTTTCCTGGTGGGCTTTTCATTTTAGGGAGGGATTTGGTCCTACATCAAGATGATACATTTCTGAAGATGTTATCAGTACCTCCTTTCTGACTTTTATTTTGATTCGCTTCTTTGTAAAGCAAAGACCTTACTGGTTGCAAGAAGTGTGAGGTCAGCACTGGGTTTCTGGACTAGAAGATCCCATTGATCTCTCCAAGTGGGTCTCCTGTGCTTTCATTGGGAGTTCATGCACCGTCAGGGTCAGGGAAGCGGCGCCAGAGAACCACCGAAGTTTCCTGGACTGCTGGGGGCTTCCAGGGACCTTACGGCTGAAATGGACCCGCTTTGTCTTTCTAAGAAATGGAGCGTTCACTATTGGTTGTGTGTAGATGAATGAAACGGAGGCTCTGAAATTGACATGAAGATTAGCACTCTTGTAGATGAGCCGGAAACACCAACTCAGCCTCAGCCTCGGCTTCTTTTCCTCGTGAAAACTTGGTGGGTTCCTCCCTTCAGTGAAGTCTCAACAGACACCGACTCTCTGACCAGCAGGATCATCTGTTGCTGAAGGGTCTGGAGATGATCCCCTCCCCCAGAAACTGGCCACCGGGTCCCAGGAAAAGACTTTCTGCCTTTCTTCCTGAGGGCAGCCTTTGTCACTGACAAAGTCTAGCGCCATTATAGACCTTCAAGGCACAAGCGTGTCTTTCCCCTGGGCCCGATCTCTCTCAAAGCTTGAGCCTCTTTCAGAAGAAGGCTGCCCCTGCGGCCTGCCCCCAGCAGTGACAGGGAGGGGAAGCCTCTGCCAGGGCCCATCTACAGACCCCCCCCCCCACTGCTGAGCTCCTCGGAGAGGAGGAGAGCAGAAAAAGCCCTGCAGCCAGGAGGAGCCCCTCCTCCCCCCCTTTTGCCACCCAAAAGAGCCCCCCTGCCAGCTCTCCAGAGAGAGCGCCATGGTGTTGGTCTTGCAGGCCAGCCAAGGACTTTCTGCAGGGGGTGCTGGGTGTCACTGCTGGCAGGACAAAGTCCTTTGCAGGAAGGAGCCCTCTTCACAAAAGGCTGCTTCTCGCCCCCCCTCCGCCCTCCTGGGAGCCTTTCAGTCCCCAAATTCTTTCAAGCAGGCCAAGCGGCCTCTCTGCTGCTGCTGTTGCCTGGAAATAACTCATTATGGTCGCCCCCCCCCTTCAATGGCACTAGAGAAGCTGAGAAGATGTTTTCCTTTGATGGTGGGCGTTGCCCGCTGGAGCAGATTAGCCTACAAGATCTGAGGCAGGGGACCCAAAGTCGGAACCCCCAAGTGGAAAAGGAGGGAGACCCAGCAAAGGCCGGCTGGGATCCTTGCTGTGGAACCTCTTCATTCCGGGGCAAGTGAAAACATTAGGGGCGAACTCTGTCCTCTCTTCCCTGGGGTGTCCGATTGAGTCCTCTCTTCCCTGGGGTGTCCGGTTGAGTCGTGCAGCTGCCTTTCCATGCCTCCATATTCTACTCCACTTTTAGGCTAAAATTGTGGCCAGATCTGCTGCGGATGACCTTTTGGGGGTTCTTGCTGAATCCCAAGGAGATGCCCCCCCTCCAAGGAGCCGCCTGCCCTGAGAGCCACTGGGGCACATGACAAGACTTGTCTGGAAAGGGCTCCCGGATCTCCTGCCCCAAGTTGGTAGAAGCTGCTAATGCCTGATTTCGTTTCCGATCTCTACAAACTCTTCGATATCTGCCAGGTTTAAGGAACTGTAAATTGTGGGTGAAACCCCCAAACTGCTCCATTTTGCACCAACCACCTTTCAAGCGGGCTTCAGCAACTTCCGAGGATGAGGAGACATTCCAGTCTAATTCCCAACAACCTTGGCACGTTTGGGGAGTGCACCCTCCCCCTTGGAGTCCATGGGTAAACTTCCCCATTAAGGCCCCAGGATGCCCAGGAAAGGGAGCCCAACCTGTGCCCACAGGCTGCTGCTGCCCGAAGCTTCCTCCACACTCCAGCCAGAGCAGCAGGTGGCAGAAAAAGAGGGACGGGTGTGAATCCAGCCCAGGGGCTTCCCAGAGGCCTGAAAAGAGCCTGGGCAACGCTCCAGCTTTCCTGGCTGCTGGCCTGGAGTGGCCCATTGGACACAGTGAATGGACGCTCTTCAAATGCTTCTCCATTTGTGGAAGCAGGAAGAAATACAGGGAATGCATACCAACAAGGGATATGTGTGTGTGGGGAGGGGGGGGGAGATATGTGTGTTCACACACACACACACACACACTCCAGGCATGTTCAGCTTTTCCCACCAGGAAACAGGATGTCCCTTGTATACCAGCCCTCTGTTCACGAGCTCACCCCCCCCTCCACTTTTTCTGGGTCCATCCATGCCTGTCCCTGAGGAGCAGCCAATCCCCCCCCCTCCCCACCCACATTCTGCCTGGGTCGTGTTCGATCTGAAGATTTACACGTCCCGTTTCTCTTCCTCTTCCCACGAATGGGGATAAAGATCCACAGGTTTTCCACACCAAGGAGCAGCTGCCAGAAGGTGGCCTCTGGGGCTGCCCCCCCCCTTGATTTTGGGGTGTTTCATCTCCATGTTTGTCTCTGCAGCTCCAGTTGTGGATGGATTTGCCAGCAGAAGTGCTCCAGAAAGAATGGGAGTTCTGTAGTGTGGGCAGCACATGTGTGGGTACCTTCAGTGGAATCTAGGTGAATGTTTCCATCAGCCATGAACCTTCCCAGCTCCCACGGCTGGCATTGGGTGCCGCTCTTGTTATTTTCCGTGCCCATTAATTGACTACAGAACTTCCTACCAGCACAAGAGAAGAAATGTCAGGCAAGGCACAGCTTCCCCCCCCCTCAAAAAAAAAAGTTTCATTCCCTTTGCAGCTGAAGTTGATGCAGCTGATGATGAGCTCTCACTTTCTTTGCCCTCCTTAATTATCTCCCTCCTCTTCATTGCTTCTTCTTCTCCTTTCTATGTTCAACATTTTTAAGGCAACACAGGAAACCTCCCCTTTCCTTACCTTCTTTCCTTACCTTCTAAAACCTGTCAGGAGGCTGTCTCAAGCACACACACACACACAGAGACTGAGATTATGTAGACAACAATGCGACGTCTCAGCTGTCAGTTCTTTAACCGGTGTTGGCCATGCATGAGATTCTTCCGGATTTTTTTCGGTTTTTTTCCACACAGGCGCAGAAACCTGATGAGCAATCAGTTGCTTGGGGCAGGTGACTTCAGGTGAACACGCACAGTTCTCACCTGCCTCAGAGTCCCACCTAGTTTACCTGGAGGGATTTTGGTGCTCAAAGGTCCAGAGGAGAGTGAGCCAAAATGTAATTAAAGCCATAGTCCATTCAAGCCAAGTATCCTAACACACTTGTTGGCCAGCCCAAGTTACAAAGGAGCAGAATTTCCACAAGAGGTTGAAGTGATGAACAGGCCCAATTTCTGATCAGCTTTTCTGACTGATGAGGCAGAGAGAAACACCCACTTCCTGCGATTTCACATGGGCTCCTGCCAAGGACACATTCCACGTGTTATTAAAGGCAAGTGGTAGCCACTCAGCAGAGCAAGGGAAGTCCCTGAAGAGGCCCTTCAAAGACCCCCTGGGGGACCCTACAAGGCCAGGCGTTCTTAGATTTCCTGATTTGGCCTTGGGTTTCAGACGTTCATTGAGACCATTTCTTGCCAGCCTTTGGCCTTGGTTGATTCATAATGATCTAAATAATGTCTTGGTTTGGTTTCAGTTATGTTGGTTTTTCCCATGTAATTGGGGCAGTCTATAAATATTGTCCACACCGCCTGTCTTTTAGGATCCCAGAGGTTGAAGGTCGCATCTTTTCTTTAAATGACTTTGCATTCGCAGGGTAGTTTTCACATAGAAAGACTATAAGGGCCAAAGGTCACCTCTTCCAACCTTCTGCTCAAGACTGGCGTTTGCCACAGAGGCAGCCCTGACCTGGGTCGGGGGTCTCTGGTGAAACAGGCAGGCGATTGCACTGGAAAGTTCCCAGCAGGCACCCACCTTTACCTTGCAGATAAGCCAAAGGGGTCAACTGACCAAGCCCATCGAGTCAGCACTGAGGGTGGAGGCGGAGTTGGGGGCGTCACCCAGTGCTTTGCAGAGGCCAAGGCCAGAGCAGGCCTTTAGGAAGGGGACTGGACGAATAGCGGTTCCTTTCAAGGAATGTATTCTGTTGCGGGGGGGGGTGACTTGGCGAGGAGGGCAGCCTTACTCATTTTACCGCTCTAAAAACTGGTTACTTCCCAAGCCGATCCGGACCTTTCCCCACATTTCCTCACCGCTGCACGCAACGGTAGCATTGGGTGTGTGCGCAGGCGCTCGTGAGAGAGAGCGCCAGAGAGAGCGAAGAAGCGGGATTCCGGCGGCAACGTCTCCAGAAAAAGGGCAAAACCTTCGACAGACGCTGCAGGTGCAAAAAGTCTCGCTCCCGCCCAGCTTTCTACACCCCCTCTCCGCTCTCGTCCAGTCTCTTGCAAAGCGGGCGAGGAGGCGTGAGTTGCCGGCCGCCCTCTCAGAGGCCGAGCCTGAGGGCTGGGGGCGGGGGGGGGGCTCAGGGCCGACTGGAGCCGAGGGGCGCCTGGGCGCAGGGCCAAGCTTCTCCCTCTCAAGGCGCCCAGCCGTCGCCTAGAAGAAGCCGGGAGGGACGCAGCTCCTTTCCCCTTGTTGCCACTAGAGCGAGCGGAGGCTTAAAATTCCCCCTCCAGAAAGATTTTTGTCCCCGTGGCCACCATCGATCGGTTCGCCAAACTCCGTGGCAGGCAAAACCTTTGGGGGCGACAAGGCTCGCCCGCCAGTGGCGCATTAACCACTAAGCAGACTAAGCAGGCGCCGAGGGCACCAAGGGGCCGCCATAAAGTTGAGAAAGGAAAAGCAATGAAGATTTGCACAGAATGTCCAAAGTGGGGGGGGGGACACCAAGAGCGCCAGTGCTTAGGGCATCAGTGAGCCTTCATCCGCCGCTGTCACTTGGGCTGAGCTGCGCCTGGCCGGACGCGCTCCGTGCACCTCCACGAAGCCGGACTTTTGTTCGCCCGGGGAACGGCCGGGCAGCCGGAGGGAGACGTCGAACTCTGCCCAAGCCCGCTTGAGGGCTGGGGCTGCCGGTCGCGGAGCCCTTTCGGGGCGACCGCGTCCTTTTAGGGCGCCCTCCGTCTGGGGCGTCGGCTTTTCGCGCGCCTTCGGGGCGGATGGTCCGATCCGCGTGGGCGAGGATGAATACCGCGCGCCTTCCCAGGAGAGCTGGAGGTCCGGTCCGCGGCTGTTGCGGCGACCCCGAGAAGGTGGCGGGAGACCTGAGAAGCAAAGGCCGGGATGGCTGCAGGCGAGGACCGGGCTGCTTGGCTTCATCGCTTCTGGCGGACCAAAGCTCGCCCTCCCCCGCCTCGCTGCCTGGCAGAAGAAGCGCGGTCCGCATGTGGCAAAGGCGGCCCTGCGAGGAGCCAGGCCAAAGCCGCGCCGATCAATCCTGAGGAGACGGTTAAAGGAGGCGAGGAGTCGTCGGGAAAGGTTAGCAACCCCTGGAAAGAAGGGCGGGAAAGCGTCTTCCTCGTTTCGCATCTTGGCAGCTGCCGCCTGGCGCAGCCTCCGAGCCCGGCCCCGGCGCCCCACACAGCCAAGGGGAAGGCGGAGGAGGCACCCATCGGCAGCTTTCCAAGGCTCGCTTTGGCAAAAGGCCTTTGGCAGAACTCGCGTCCCAGAAGTCCCTCGGATAGGACGGCGGAGCTTGGAAGTGGCCTAACAGGTCATGGGGTCTAAGGCCACCCGCGCTGCAGGATCCGCCCCACCGTCCCCCTTGACAACTCTCGGCTTCGGTTTGAAGGATCCCTTCCTGAGGAAGCGTCCCCTGACTGACAGCTGTCAAGGTGTTCTTCCTATTTTCGATTCCTTTCTTTCATCCCATTTGCCCGGGACAGTCTACGGCTCCTGGACTAAAAGCTTCCCCACCCCAGGTGGTCCCTCCCAGCCCTAGGATTCTATGCTCTCCTCTCTCCTCTGTACCCCCCAAGTCTCGTCCCATTGTCAGTCTCGCCCCTCTGGAGCAAGCAGAATCCCGAACCCAGACTTTCCTTATCCAGTGTGAAGATACTTTGGACGTGGACTTGGAGTCCCACAGTTGACTGCCGTTTCCTTCGGGAAAGGATTCTGTATTCTTTGAATCCACCATGAAAGGGTTGAGAGTCCGAAGCAGAAACTTCCAAAGGACGAAAAGCCTTTTGTGCACCGAGAAAGGGCGTGGCTGCTCTTCTTCATCCCCAGTTACCTCAGGTTGTCTTTCATCGATCTCTTTGGAACAAAGCCCACCTGATCAGTATTTTATATCTGCCAGGAGGTGATTTTTTTTCTCCTGCTAAAGTACCTGTCAAAAGTTTACAACCGATTCTTCGATAAAGAGATGAGTCTCTATCGCTCTGGACCGGTTGGACTCTCGCCTTGGCAAGACAGGAGGGTTGCAAAAGCCTCTTGCAGCCTTTCTCCCCCGTTCTTTTCGAACCAAACCCACTTAGATGGACCCAGGAGGGAGGGAGGAACAGTGGGAGAAGGAAGGGAGGGGAGGAAGAGGGGGTGGAGAGAGGGAGGGGAAGGAGGAGGGGATGAGAGAGGGTGGGACAGGAGAGGGGGAGAGGAGGAGAAGGGGAGGGAGGGAGGAGAGGGAGAGGGGGAGGATGAAGGGGAGGGAGGGGAGGAAGAAAGGGTGGAGAGAGGGAGGGTGGGGGAAGGGAGAGGAGAGAGAGAGGAAGGGAAAAAAGAGAGGGGAGGGAATGAGGGAGGGAGGGAGGGGAGGAAGAAAGGGTGGAGAGAGGGAGGGTGGGGGAAGGGAGAGGAGAGAGAGAGGAAGGGAGAAATAGAGAAGGGAGGGAATGAGAGAGGGAGGGAGGGGAGGAAGAGGGGGTGGAGAGAGGGAGGGAGTGGCAGGGGAGAAGGAGAGGGGGGGAGCAGAGAGCGAGAGAGGCAGAAGCACTGGGCTCTGGTAGCTGTTTCCGTTATACCTCCCCACGAGGGCTGGGAGATTGTTTATTTGGCGATAAAAGGCAGAGGTCGGGGACGGTGGTGGTTCCCTGGGTGAAGGTTGTCAGTACTAAACGAGTCTTTTTCCTCCCTGGCAGAGTCTGGCAAGCTTCCTCTACACCATACTTACAGTATACGTTCGTTCTTCACCAAAGGCAGTTCGATCTGAATTCCTCCCGGAGGATTTCTTTTACTTTTTTCTTCTCCATGAAAGGCCAGCAGGTGGCGGCCTTGCAATTTCCACATTGTGCTCTCTAGGAGCTTCCCCCCCCCCCCTTCCAAAGCGCCTTCTCTCTGTGCTCCCAAAGGCGCTTCTCTTCCCGGCTCCTTCGTGGTGGCAAATGTAACATTGCCTTGCGCTGCCCAATTAACGTCCTGGGTGAATCCGGGGGGGGGGGGGGTCGCAGGGAATGTTGTTTTCTTTTCTTTGGGCGATGGAGCTGGAGAAGCTGGAGGGGAGACTGCAAAGCGGTCGGAATGGGTCCACTTTGAATACTTCCTTTCCCTGGGGTGCCGGGGGGGGGGGCGTGTTTCTCAAATTGGAGAACAGTCCCCAATTGACTACTGTGCTATAGGGGGGCAGGGGTGTGTGACATCCAGGTCTTTATGGGTAACAATCGGGTGCAGAAAAGAGCCTTGTCCGACTGCCAAACAATCACCATTACAGCATTTGGCCTCTTGGCCACTTATGAAACGTTCCCTCTTTTTCTTTCTTCGCCTTTTAGTGAACTTGAGGGGAAAGGCCACTGCTTAAGCTTCCCCTCCCTCTAAGCCCAGCTTCCTGCCTCCCCACAAGCAGGACCAGGATGGCCCTCTGCCGGGACCTCTTGCTCTGCGCTGCCTTGGCCCAGCTGGTGTCTCTGGGGGCAGCCTTCCACTTTGTCAGGGAAAGCACAGGTAACGTGGTGGGGGGGGGCAGGACAGAAGAAGCGGCTGGGAGGGGTGGGCCAAGCCCCCTCTGGAGGGGGAGGGGCTCGCAGAAGGCAAGCATGGCAGCCAGGCCCAGAGGCTGCAGGAGGCTTCTGTCCTTCTGGTAAGAGGGGCCGGAGGGCAATGGCCGCTTCCGGTGCCCCCAGGCCTCTCAGGAGCTCCTCCCGGATTATGCTGGTGAAAATGGATGGAAGAGGCAAAACACAACATGGTCTGTCTCCCAAAACTGGTGGAGGGGAGAGGCATCTCCAGGGTCAGGATGCTGCACTTGACCCTCCGGAGATGCCACTCTCAGCCATTGCCTCAGCTTTGCAAGTCAAAGAAAGGGGTGGAGGAGCAGCCACAAGGGGAAAGGACCGTCCCAAAAGACCCATTCAGTCCTGCCAGTTCTGCAGGTGCCTCCCCCCCGCCCTCCACCCCACCCCCGCTTCTCAAGGCTTGTCTCTCCTTTTCTCCCCTCAGATGACCTCAAAGCTCTCCGGGTCTCCATTTCCAAATATCCGCCCATCCGAGCCGTCCTGTCTGGCAGCCTCACCATCCCCTGCCACATCACCTACCTGCGGCCACTGCCCACTGCCGACACAGCCAGCCGCCACGGGGTTCGGGGCACCCTCCGAGTAAAATGGACCTTCCTTGCTGAGGGCAAAGAGGCCGAGATCCTTGTGGCCCGGGGCCTGAAGGTCAAAGTCAGCGAAATCTACCGCGACCGAGTCTTCCTGCCCTTCTACCCTGACTCGCCCACGGATGCCACCCTGGTCCTGAGTGAGCTGCGCTCCAACGACTCCGGGTTGTATCGCTGTGATGCTCAACACGGGATTGAGGATGGGCAGGATTCCCTGGAGGTGAAGGTGAAGGGTAAGAGATTCCCAGCCCAAGCTCCCCGCTGGGCCCCTCTCTCAGGCTGGGTGGCATGCCTGGCTCTATTTCTGAGGAAAGTTCAGAATACCAGGTGAACTTTACAGCCAATTCAGTCAGGAATTGGCTTGTTTTAAGCGTAACGTAATCCATAACCTGCAATACGCAGCACAGTGAAATCATTTAATGGATTTCTAAGCAGCAGCTTCACATTTGTTGCTTCAATTCTTTCATGCAGCTCTCCTTGAAGCTTTTAAAACCTCTCATTTGGCCGCTTCCTTACTATGATCCAAAGCAACTTTTCTCAAACTATTCCCCGAATATATCTGCTATGTATTTACATTATTTATTTCTTCTTTATTCAATTTATGATCCCTATATTCTGAGTGGTGGACTAATAAGCGCTAGCAACCATTTCCTTGAAGAAAAGAGCAACAAAGATGATGAGGGGGTCTGGGCTCTGGAGGCTAAAACAGGAAAAGTGGTTATACGGGTATTGGGTATGTCTAGCCTAGAAAAGAAAAGAATTGATTAGCGGTGACATGATGGCAGTCTTCCAATATTTGAGGGGCTCTTACAGGGTCAAACTCTTTTCCAAAGCACCAAAAGGCAAGAAACAACGGTTGGAAATTAGCCAAGGAGAGAGAGAGAGAGCCTAGAGCTAAGGAGAAATCACCTAATGGGCAAATAACCAGTGGAATCGCTTTTCTCCAGAAAGTGCTCCAGAAGGAGGTTGGGCAGCCGTTTCTTCAGCATGGCACTAGAGGGTCCCCTGTTTGAGCAGGAGGTTGGCCTAGAAGACCTCCAACTCTATGGTTATACTGTTCTATGTTCCTTTCTTACTTTCCATGAAGCAAAATCCACATGAAGAGAATTTAAAAACATCATTTTAGGATAGAAAAATCTATTTCTCTCAATGAACATCCTGACAGCTTTCCCCATACAAGCCAAGACTGTCAAGGAAAACTTCAATATTAGTTGATGAAGCCAAGCGAAGCAGAAGGCCCTAATAACGTGAAGATCCCACAAAGGCCCCCCCAAGAGAACCCAGCCTTGTGGGGGGGCCTTCCGGTTTAACAGTGAACACAACAAAAAGTCTATCCTTCCCCTTCGGAGGTGGCAGGCATTGCCGTGTCTCCTATATTAAGAATAGCTGTAGTCTGTGTGGGGTGGGGGGGGGGGAGAGGGAGTAAGATGTTGGGAGCAAATCCGGTGAAAAAGTCCCACCCCAGGAGGGGGAGAGCTGAGAGGAAGCGGCCCATGGGGGGGGGGGGCGTCATTTTAGGTGCGGGAAGAAAGGGGCCACCAGGAAGCTACCTGGACAGCTGAGGGCGGGGGGGGGGGGCTTAGGGAAGTTAGCCTGGCAGTTGCAACGGTCTTTCTTGCTCCCCTCAGCCCCCTCCGAGAGAAAGGCGCTGGGTTCGCCTCCCCCCTGGGCTCCGGCGACCCGACTCTCCGCTCCCGCCCGACAGAGAGCGGGAGAGCCGAACAAGCCCCGGGAGAGGTCAGGCAGAAGCCGGGGCCGGCGAGAGGAGGGCGGGGTGGCAAGAGCGTTTGAGGGACCCGGCCCCAGCGAGGAGAAGCAGCCGGGGCTGGCGGCGGGGCCCGGGATCTGCCGCCTCCTGTCCCGCCAGGCGCCCAGGCCTCTCTCTCGCCTTGCAGGGGTCGTCTTCCATTACCGGGGAGGGTCTTCCCGCTACGCGTACACCTTTCCCCAGGCCCAGGCCGCCTGCGCCCGCATCGGGGCGGCCATCGCCACCCCCGAGCAGCTCCACGCCGCCTACCGCAGCGGTTACGAGCAGTGCGATGCCGGCTGGCTGGCGGACCAGACCGTCAGGTAAGGGGGCGCGGCGGCGGGTGGGCGGCTGGCCCTGTGCGTCGTCGGTCCGGAAGCCCCGGGACTGATGCGGAATGAGTCCGTCCCGCTTGCTAGTGACCAGGTTTGCTGGGACAGTAAAAGGCACCTTTAACAGCGGTATTGCTGTGAATTTTATTTTAACGCAAAAACGTTTTGAAAATCCTGCAGCAAAAACGCATTTCCTGGGATGGGCTGCAACGCTATCCCTAAGAATATCTTTGCCTGGACAGAATATTCTGGATGCTTAAAACATTTTACTTTTGAAATTTATGTGTTTTTATTTCATTTTTTCTTAGGCCTCTTAAAGTTTTGTTTTCAGTTCTTAATTTTCTGGTCTGCAGGCATTAACAAAATCTAGTTGACTTCTTAGTTATAATTCTGTTCAGTATTCATGCCTAGGAAATACCTCTGTATTCTTTACCCAGAAACCCATTTCAATGCATATATGGAGAAAAAGAAGCAGAATGCAAATATTAATGCCTTCTGACCTGGAACTACTTTTCCAAAATAAATATTTTAGATTTTACTGTTACAAAGATACATTTGCTTCTTAACATAGGCCAGCAAAATAAAGAAGTTTCTAGTTTACTGAATTGAATTATTTGCATGGTAATAAATGTACTTTATGGATTTTTCCTCAATCCAGTTTTTTCTTCAAGCGGACACTGCGTCTCTCAGAGCTTAGGTGGGGAAATTGCACAGTTCATACATAACTGGGCAGGTTGAAGATAGGGGGCCTCTGCTGACACCCTGTCTGGTCCACCAGGAAATTGAAATTGAAATTTAATGAATTTATATGCCGCCCAATCCCGAAGGACTCCGGGCGGCTTACAGAATACAATTCTAAAAAAAAATAATAATAATAAAAATAGAAAAGAAGAAACAGATTTAAAAGAAACACGTCATGCACTCGATGTAGGCGGGGATGGACCTCGGTCAAGAGGTCAACAGCCCCAGGCCTGCCGGAATAGCCAGGTTTTAGTGGCCTTTCGGAAGGCCGAGAGAGTGGGAAGGGTCCGGATCTCTGGGGGTATATCGTTCCACAGGGTCGGAGCAGCTACAGGGAAGGCCCTCCCCCGAGGAGTCGCCAGCCGGCATTGTCCGGTCGACGGCACTTGGAGAAGGCCCATCCTGTGAGATCTTATCGGCCGTTGGGAGGTATGTGGCAGAAGACGGTCTCGCAGATATCCGGGTCCTAGGCCATGATAGGGATTTAAGGGTGATAACCAGCACCTTGAAGCGCGCTCGGAGACCGATAGGGAGCCAGTGCAGCTCGCGGAGGATAGGTGTGACATGGGTGTATCTCGGTACACCCGATATCGCTCGCGCGGCTGCATTCTGGGCCAATTGCAGTCTCCGAACACTTTTCAGGGCAGGAAGCCTCTGGCCATGTGGCTCCCCCTTCCCCAAGACAGGAAGCAGCTCAGGGGAGCCAGGAAGAGAAGAGGCCGATCGGAGCTGAACTCCAGGCTGAATCTTTCCACTTTCATTTGTCATTTCCTCTCATAAGCTGGTTGGTTTGATTATCTCCATTTCACATTCTTGGGTTCTTTTCCAGACTCACTTCAGGCAGCCAGTCCTGACTTTCCCTTTCGTGTAACCACACTATGATCACCTCTAGGTATCCCATCCATGCCCCTCGCGAAGCCTGCTATGGAGACATGAATGGCTTCCCGGGAATCCGCAATTATGGTGTAGTCGATCCAGATGACACGTACGACGTCTACTGCTACGCTGAAGAACTTTATGGTCAGTTTAGTGGCCAGAAGCCTTTTGCCCCTCGTGGCTCCCGTCCCCTTCAGTCTCCTTCTGGGGCGGGGGCTGGTGGGCTGCCTTCTGCCAGGGGGTGGGAAGAGCCTGGCATGAGATTCACTCCAATAATCAAATGGGCTTCCAGACATGCACTCGATAGCCAAACCAGTATCTTGTTTTATTGTTTTTAGCTTCATGGAGGTAGGTTCAGCCTAAGGGAGGGGGGGGGCTCATTTCGCTTGTCGTTTCTTTAGAAACCCTTGGAGATCTACCATGAGGGGCCACTGAAAACCCCAGGGCTGTGAACTAGACTTTTAAAAACATCTTCCGTTGAAATTGGTTTGATTGTAGAATAGAAACATTACAAGAAACCCCCTGTTGCCTCCTATCAGTAAATTTCATTTTTCTGATTATTTTTTTAAGCCAAACTGATTCTAAAAAATCCTCTGTGTGGTCAGAATTTCAGTGAATAAAACATGCCGGCGCTTTTCTTTTTAAAAGCATTATGAGCTGCTGCATTTCTGCCCTCAGGGGACCTGTTTGTGATGACGTCCCCAAGGAAATTCACCTGGGAAGAGGCCAAAGCCGCATGTGAATCGCTGAGGGTGGAGATGGCCACCACCGGCCAGCTCTATGCCGCCTGGAACCAAGGGATGGACCACTGCAACCCAGGCTGGCTGGCAGACGGCAGCGTGCGCTACCCGATTGTGACGCCCCGCGAGAAGTGCGGAGGGAACATGCCCGGCGTCAAAACCCTCTTCCTCTTCCGCAATCAGACGGGATTCCCAGATCCCCAGAGCAAGTTCGATGTGTTCTGCTTCAGAGGTAAGCAGGGATCTTACTTGAGGGATTCAGGGCCCCACCTCTGCGGTATTTGGCCAGCTCCTGCATCGCGAGGAGTGGCCTTGGCCATCGTTTATCTCCCGCCCAGGGCAAAGAGGACCATGGAAGTCTAGCTGGTTTGCCTTTCCTTGAGTCGGGCTGGGCCCCCATGAGCTGTTGTGTTTCCTGCAGTGTCCTCGGTCTTTTTGGCCAGGCAAAGCTACCGGCAAAGCATCCAAGTTGCCAAGAAAAGCTCAATGAGTGGAGCTGAAGGCCCTGGGGGTGAGGAGGGGGGCTTGCTTACTCCCTTCCCAGCCAGGACATGATTTGCTGATGTTGAATTCCCCTTGTTAGCAAAGGGCTTCCAGAGGCAGCCTCTCCGTGTCGTCCACTGGAAGGTCTCAGATACCCTCAGCTGGACAGGATGGGTGGTGGCATTCCACTTGCAGGCCTAGTGGTCATCTTCACCACATCTGGCAGAAGAGACTTGCCCAGCAGTAGGTCCCTCTGGTTCCCTCCGATGGCCAGGCCAGCCACTGCTTCCTGCAAGTAACATCCGGAGACCGGCTGCCTCTGGGAGCCCCTGGATCGCCCAGCCCTCCCAGCTCTCTTCCCTTTAACATCCAGAGGGGTGGGGGGGGGCTGCCTGTGCTCCTTCATGACTACAGCACAAAAGGAGGGAAAGGAAGGGCAGCCTCTGCCCCCCACCCCCGTGGCCCTCTGGCATCTCCTCCCATGAACGGCCCTCGGCCAGTCTCCTCCTTGCTCCTTCCCCTCCAAAGGGACGCTGGGGGCCAGACCCATAGCTCTCTTCTCTCGGCAAGATGTGGTTGTGGAAAGGGCGCCTCTGCCCGCGTTTTTTGCCCAAGGAGGAGAGATTCCCAAGCAAGCAGCCCCACCGCTCCCAGGCCCCTGCCCAGCCCACCTGCCCAGGCGGCTCTTAGGAGGAGGAGGAGGAGGAGGAGGAGGAGGAGGAGGAGGAGGAGGAGGAGGAGGAGGAGGAGGCTCGGGCAGTAACCCCTGCTTCTCTTTCTGCTGCAGAGGAGACCAGCCCTTCCCTGGAGTCTCCCGTCCCGGAGGCAGAGGGCAGCAAGGAGATCACAACGGTGACCCAGAAGATGGAGGAGCTGCAGCTGCCCGAGAGAGAGCCTGAGGTGGCCAAGGAGTCCAGGGGGGCCATTTACTCTGTGCCCCTCTTGCAGGACCCCCTTGGGGTGCCAGAGGAGCCGAGCAGGGCCTTTGAGGGGGCAGCCACCCAGAGCCCCAGGAGGAGGGTGGCCCAGGCGGTTGTGACAGGCGGAGCGGAGGCCAAGAAGAGCGGGAGGAAAGAGGTGGCAGCTGTGACAGGCGACATGGGCCTGGTAGGTGGTGGGGAGGGAAGGGCCATCTTTTTAAAAAGAAAAAATACTCAAAGACGAGTTAAAAGAGAAACTGAAATTAGGAAACAAAAGGAGACAGGGTGAAAAGGAATATTTAAAGGGGCAATTCGCAATACTCTGCAACAAATACTGGCAAATTAATAAATCCCCAATTGATTACATACATGATTCATTTCTTCCCATAATCCCCCCCCCTGGCCACACACAGATCCAAAAATCCTCATTTCTGTTCAATTGTCAGCAAAACGTCTATAAAGGGTTTCCAGAACTTTATAATTTTTTTCTTACTTTAGCTTAGATCAAACAAGTCAACTTCATATTCCTTTCCTTTCTTTCTATCAATGTTCATGGTTGATTCATGAAGTTGCTATAATAGGATTGAATTTCCATTCACCATTTCTCCCGTCTCAAATATTTCTTGGGGTTTTAAAAACCCTCCTTTGTAAGTCCAGAAAGAAGTCCCAGCCCAGATCTTTTTTCATCTCTTGATTTGTAATTTGTATTTCTACTCAGATTGTCTTTGCTATTTTGTAATCCTCAATTTCTTTATTTTCCCATATTTCCCCATCAGCTGCAATTTGCATCCTCTTTTAATCCTGTCTATCCATAAACTCTTCCGTATTGTTGTCTGTCGTATTTTTCACTTCTTCTCTTTGTTTATTTTTTCAAAAAATACATTTACAGGCGCTATAAATTGCTGCCTAATTTCTTCTACGTTTCTCTCCCAGTTCTTCAAGAATTCTTTGAAATGCCCGAAGTGCCGAACCCTCCTTTGCCATTTGGTAGACTCCCCTTTCTTTTCGCTGCCTGGAACTTTAGCTCCCTCCAGCGGCTGATTTCTAGGCAGACAGTCCTCGCTTAGCAACCCTTCATTCAGCGACCACTCGAAGTTGCAATGGTGCTGAAAAAATAACTTTGTACCAATTGAGAACCACGGGTGACCTTGGCTGCCTTCCTCAGCCACCACCATCTCCACTCCAGTCAGCACATTGAACTGCCTATCCTGTGTATTTTCCTCCCTTCCCTCCCTCTCGGAGAAGAGGGATAGGAGGAAGGGAGTGCGGGAGAGAGTACGCTGTGTGCTCTTTTACACACTGAAAGCTGCACCAGCAGCCCCGTTGCTAAGAGCCATGGTCAGACCACCCAAACAGCTTTTAGTGCTGAGGTCTATTTATCTCCAATCCCTCTGTTCTGGGAGGGGGGGGTGGAGGGGGCCAGCGGTTTTTGCAGGCTTTAGGCTCATTTCCTTTGCCCCCGTTTTCTTTCAAACCACCCTGGACGAAGCGCTTTCAGTTTCCCCCAAAACCAAAACAATCCACAGCGGTGAGATCCCACCAAGAAGCTCCACGTCTGTATGTGGGACTCTGTCCCGTAGTCTGCACTAGAGACGACGGTCAGAGGGAGGCCCTCTTGAGGCAGGAAAGAGAGATGGGGGGAGGCAGAACTGTCCGGAACGGGACGATTGGCCCCAGCTGCCTCCCCCCCCCGGGCCCCTGCCCCAGCTGACCCCTCCTTCCCAGCCGCCTCATGTGGCACATGTTTACTGAGGGCAGAGCCCTCCCTGTGGGCACGCGCGCCATTGCCAGCTGCTCTTCCAGGTGTTGCCAGGCGCATGCCCGCTGGACAGCTACTCTCTTCTGGTGCTCTGGCGTGTACTTGCACACTCCAGTTTTGGCACTCAGTGCCGAAAAGCTTAGGCATCGCCATCCTAGACCCCAATTGTCCAGCTCTACTCAGGAGTGGCAGAGCAGTGGCCATGGGCTCTATCCCTGTGGCCATCTCCCTGATGGTCTGGAGAGGCAACCCTGTCAGGCGATGGGAGGGGCAGTTGGAGGCCAGCAGCTGCTGGGGCCTTGCAAGAGGTGGGCTTCCCTGTGCCTGATGGGGCACGGTGTGTAGTTGTGTGTGTGGGTGCCTGTGTGTGACAAGAGAACCTCCATGCCCACCAGATTCCCCTAATAGTTTTGCCTGGATATTTGAGAGCAGGTTGATCGGAACTGCTGATTAACATCTGATGGTTGATGTTGGATCAATTAATTGGAAATTGATTAGAATTTGACACAAAGCAACAAGAGGCACGAATGTTTGATCATGCCCACCTGTACAGAAAAGGAGGGCAGAGGCAGCCTGTTGTGTGAAGCGAAGCTGTGCTGCTGGGGCTTCCCTTTGCTTTGTGGGTGCCAAGGGGGCGGCCGGGGCTCCTCCCTGGGCGTCTTCTCTCCCTCACCCATTTCCTTTGGCTTTTCAGAGCGAGAGCCCAGCATGGGGCCCAGCACAGAGGAGGCGCTCAGGACCCAGAAGGCCCCCACCCCAGACCTAAGGCAACAGAGGGAGAAAGGCGAGCCAGAGGTTTTGGAGGCAGCTCCCCATGAAGGGGAGGCTGAGGATGGAGAGGCCAGGGATGAGAAGGGGCCCCACGGTGTGCACAGCCCTGTGGAGCCCTCCTGGGAGACGGCAGCCAGCGTCTCCCCCAGCCCAGAGGGAGAGACCGTAGGCAAAGTCCCCCAAGGTCCCTCTGTGTCTCCCTCAGAGGCAGCCACCGAAAGGACCCCCAGTGCCAGCCACGCTTCCAGGCCACCGGAAGAAGCTGGCGCAGGAACCTCTTCTGCCCGGAGAGTCGAAAGCAGCCCCATTTCTGGGCCGGCAGTCCCTCGCCACCCCAGTCCTCCCCGAGAGGCAGGAGCTGAGCCTCCAGGGACATCCGCTTTCCCAGGGACCCCCCCGGTTCTCCTGCTGCTCCCGTCCCTGAGCATGACCCCAGCCGGCTCGCCCGAAGAGAGTGGGGACCACTCGGGCTCCTCCTGGCCACCTCCAGCCGGGCTCTCCCCGGTCGCCGTCTCCAGCCCTCCGGATGAGGCCGCGGCGGCTGCCTCGAAGGCTTCTGCTGGCCTTGATGAGAGCAAGGAGGAGCCCTGGGCTGAAGCGTCGGAGGAGGAGCCGGAACCGACTCTGAGGACAACGGTGCCAGCTGCGGACAAAGGAGGGCACCCGGAGGCCGTCCCCTCTGGAGGCCCTTTGGGCTTGAACTTCTTCAGCACCCCCTTCCTGGAGGCCTCCTTGACTACTACCCACCCTCGGCCAGTTCTGCCCACTGAAAGTGCCAGCCTTGGAGCATCTGGCAGCGTGTCAGGTAATCCTTTTGGCTCTATGGCCTTGGCATCCTTGGCCACTATTTTGGCTGTCCTGCCACACTAAGCCCATCCCTGGCTCAGCGTCTCCTTTCAGGCTGCACTTTCCTGTGTCTCCTCCTCCTCCTCCTCCTCCTCCTCCTCCTCCTCCTCCTCCTCCTCCTCCTCCTCCTCCTCCCCCCTGCTCATTTCCAGGATTGGGGAAGGCAAAGGAACCAGAGAAGCACACGTGTGTCACCCGCAGACACAAACCACCCTAGAGAGTTCGGGCTCTTTAAGCCTCTCCTACTTCTATGAAGTGTTTTTAACCACGGTTTCCACGAAAAAAACGGACCAGGAAGGAGGCTAATTTGAAAGAGAGGAAGAAATAAGAAATTAAAAGCTTTCTAGAAGAAAACTGTCTGGATGTCTCTACCTGTCTCTGTCTTTCTTTCCTTTCCCTCCTGTTCCTCCTTATCTCTCCTGCATTAATGAACTTTCCCCTCCTCTGAGTTCAGGGAATAGCTGGAGCCCCGTTAGAGCTGAAAGGGGCACTGAGGTCATCAAGTCAACCCTCTGCTCACCGCTGGGATCCAAGCAGCTTCTCTTCTCTCTCAAATGGAGGAAGGGAGAATGTGGCCAGGGTTCAGAATCCGTCTGGGGAGGGGAGGGCGAAAGAAGGTTAGGGGAGGCCTTCAGGGTCCTCTGACCCCTGACTCCCCCTTCGTGTGGCTGGGGAAACCATGGCCCCCATTGAGGCTTTTTGGGCAGGCATTTCTCACTTCCACAAGAGGGTGAAATAGGCTCTGGGCTTGGAATTCAGCACCAGGTGACCAGAAACGCTGGGTTTTTCAACTGAGATCCTTCAAAATTGGGTCTTTCAAGCATTTTGTTTTGGTTGGTGACCAAAAGAGATGAAATGTGGAGAGGAATTTGGGAAGTTTCAGAGGCTAAAGGTCCCACGGCTGCATCTGGAGGCAGGAGGAGGCCTCCCTGGTCACTGCCATCTGCTCATGTCCTGTCGCCTGGCATCGCTTTCTCTCTCTCTCTTTGGCAAAATGGTTGCAGCGCCAGCCATGGGGAATGGGCTGTCAATGTTTGTATTTAGCTACCTTTCTGTCTTGGCTCTCCTCCGGGGCAACTTGGAAACAGGGCGTATCTGTAGCCAAAGAAGCAGAGATGGAAGCTAGGAGCCCTCGGAACAGCCAACGCTTGGCCCTTCCTTGCCCTCCCTCCCCCACTTTTCACTACTGCCCCCAGCCCAACGTTAGAAGGATGAGAACCTCCTCGTCAAGAATATACTGCATTCTCCATCAGCCCCTGCCAAAGTCCGTGGGCAACAGGCGGGGTTCCCTGGTTTATCCCTGCCTCCCTCCCTCCCTTCCCACTCAAAGACATTTCCGTTGGCTGTTGAGAGGAAGAAGGAGCGTTGGGCCATCCATTCGCCAGCTACAGGAGTCTATAAAGCCACAGGCGGCAGCTTCTCCATGAGAAGTTCGTGTGCTGCAGCTGCTGCAGTGGTGGGAGCAGCAGAAGAGCTGGCAGCTGCTGGCCCAGGAGCCCGGCCCACAGAAGGGCAGCAGTGACACATCAGAGCAGCTCCATCATGAATCCTCTGCCTATAGAAAAGTAGCTTTTCGGAGGAATGGCTGTGTATGTCGGGCAATCTTCCTCGGGGCCTCCGTTTCCTTGAGGCCTGTTTTGTTGAATTAATCCCATCCCCGTTTCGTTCTGTGCCTGCTTTTCCTCTCCTAAGGCTGCCCTTGGGTTGCCTTGCCAGGCAGGCTCAGCTGAGGTGGGCAAGGCCCTTGCGGTCGCTTAATCCGGTCTGGCTCAGCTGCCGGGCCAAAGGCAGCCGGCCTATGCAGGGGAGAACCAGGCACGGAGTGTCAGGGCGGCCAAGGGGAGAGACGGAGCCCCTGGGGCCTTTCCACTCCACGGACTGTGACCAGCTCCACCTCCAGAACCGGGTGTCAGGTTGTTCATCCCCTGTTAACTTCGGCCTCTCCCCACGGTGCTCGCTCTAGGGAGGTGGGGTCACCTGGGAGGGAGGGGGAGGGGGAAACGGAACAAAATCCTCTGAGAGATGAAAGGGAAGGGGGGGCTTTGCAGGCATTTCCGACACTTGGAGCCCCTAACAATGCCCAACCTGGGTGTTGACCTGTCATGGACCTTCTAAGGAGTGACCGAGGCAGCCCTCCACCCGGGATCCCAGGCTGATGAAGCATCTTTGCAGCATTCCCCCCTCCCCGCCCACCCCCCCAGCCTCTTGCTGAGGTTCCTGCCCATCCTTGCTGACTGGGGGGGGGGGGCAAGGCAAGGAGGAGGGTGGGAAAAGTCTGCCAAGAGAAGCAAACAGCCCCCAAGACTGGAGAGGCTGCCTCTGGCTCAGCTCCACCAGGCTGCGGACACCTGGGCTGTAGCTGATCCAGGTGAGTCCCCTGAGGCAGCAGGGGGCCAATGGTCTCCCTCCCCAGCAACTGGGACCTCCCAGGGATGGCCTTCCACCTTCTTCTTGGCTAATCAGCTGCAATTGTTTGGCAAACTGGGTTTCCATTTCATCCGTCACAGAAACACTCAAGGCAACACGGCTGCATTTGCACACATTTGCCCAGGATCCAATGCCACCGTCCAGCCTTTGTTCTCATAGTCAGGCGTGAAGCTGGCTCAGCTTTAGTTTTGGCTCAGCTGTGTTGCAGTGGTGGGTTCCGGGCGGTGTGCCCCAGTACGGGCGTACAGGTGGTAGCTGGGCGCAATGGCCACTGCCCGCCCGCCCACGTTCCTTATCGCTTTTTGAGGGAAATGGGCCAATCGTACACGCACGCACAGCATGCAGCACCTGCGCGACCTCCGCCGAGCAGCTGAGTGTGGCTGGGCAGTGGTGTGCGCAGGCGTGCGCAGCGTGCGTGCCCAACAAGCATGCCCGGCCCCGTCGCAGCATACCGGTTGCAACAGGACATGGAACCCACTACTGGTGTGTTGTGGCTTAAAGCGTTGCAGGAATTCATGGTTCAGTTGCTCAGAAAAATAACCAGCAGGCTAAGCCTGTCGCTTGAACATGGCATCACACAGAAACGGGACTCGCTTGATGTGGCGCCTGGATATTCCACAGCCCATTGTGCCTTGGTGTAGAAGAGCGGGGGTTGTGTGAACCCAGCCATCTCCCACGGTCATAATTCTATCTGGACTGTTTCTCCAGCCCTCCTGATCACCTCCTGATTGCCACCTGCTTCCTCCCCCCCATAGGTCCACCTGAAGGGCCCAGCTGGGGCAAGAGGTTGAGCTTCGTCTGCTGGGCAAAGGGAAGTGGGGGGATCGGGGTGTCTCTCTAAACCTTCCGGGGTGACCCACTGCCTCCCCCATCTGCTTTCAGACACCTGCGTGCCGAACCCCTGCAGGAACGGAGGGACCTGCACAGAAGAAAGGGGGCGCCCGGGGTGCCTCTGTCTGCCGGGATACGGAGGGGACGCCTGCAATGTCAGTGAGTAACTGGGGCCCAGGGAAGCTGGCCAAGAGCCCGCCAGGGGGTCCGGGCACAGGGCTTCCCTCAGGGCTGAGCAGCAGCCAATGCCTCTAATTGAGCCAGAGGGGAGGGGTCCAGAAAGGGGGTCCTCCTGGGGGTCACTTCACAGGCCTCCAAACAGCAGCAGCAGCAGCAGCAGCCGCCCTTTTCCCACTTGCCAGGCCCCCTTCCTGGGGATGCTGTGCAAGGGGGCTGGATCCTGTGGGGCAGAGGGGGCATCCCGTGCTATTCTAGGCCCAGTTGGCCCTCCCGCCTCCTTCCACGTTTGGAAGGCCTGAGCCGCAGGGGTCATCCCGGCTTTTCTCTCTCTCTCCAGGCCTGAGGGAGTGCCAGCCCGGCTGGGATGCCTTCCAAGGATTCTGCTACAAGCATTTCTCTGCCCGGAGGAGCTGGGAGGATGCCGAGACCCGATGCCGAGAGCACGGGGGGCACTTGGCCAACATCATGTCTCCAGAGGAGCAGAGCTTCATCAACAGTAGGGGTCTCGGTCTTGGATCAGTTTGGAGCTGCAGGGCTGGTGGGATTGTCCAGCTCTCGTGGCTGCCTGAGCAAACCTGTGCCAGCAGCCCTTGCGGGCATTGGGCGTCTCCCCTTCACTGAGGGCCCCCATTCTTCTCCCTCACCTCTTGGCCTTTCCACCTGTGCAGTGGGAAGGGGTGGGGGATCCAGGGGTCCCTAGGAAGGAAGGAAGGAAGGAAGGAAGGAAGGAAGGAAGGAAGGAAGGAAGGAAGGAAGGAAGGAAGCTTTCATTGCTCTGGTTGCTCTTGTGGTGCCCTTCCCTTATCTGGGCCAGAGCAGGGGGGGCTGAAGGGTGTTTTCCCTGAAGAGTCCCTTCCTGGATTCCAGATCAGTACAAAGAATACCAGTGGATCGGCCTGAACGACCGCACGATTGAAGGGGACTTCCAGTGGTCCGACGGGAGTCCTCTGGTAAGTGGAGCTCAGGAAGCTCCCTGGGCTGAAGACTCTGAAGCTTCGGGAAAGGGGCGAGGCTGTAGAACCCCCCCCCCACAGAAGCCCCTGCCAGCCTCTGGAGAGGCCTTGGGGGCCCTCCGAAAGGAGGCCTTTGGGGTAGGATGGGTGGGGTCTCCCAAGTGGGAGGGGGTCTTCAACTCTGTGCCTGTGGTGCCTCCTTGCGTGGTCTGAGCTGGAGGGGGGTCCTTAGCCCCACTGAGGTTTCTGTCTGTTGTGCCCCATCCTGAGTGGGCTCATCCTTCGCATTTACTAGTGGACCAAGCCAAAAGGCTCACAGCGCCGCAGCTGCCCAGTGCCCACTGGAGCTGCCTGTGTTTATCCGGTCAGTCAGGGGAGATTTTAAGGAAAACGGCTTCCCCCACTGACGCCGCGGAGCAGCCCAGCCATTCCAGTCTGGAAATAGGGAAAGTCCCTCCCTGCTTGGGCCGAGCGTCCTGGGCAACCCTCGCCCTTTGCCAGCCTTGCCCACACGAGCAGCCCAGACCCGAGTGGTTGATCTCTCTCTTTCTCTGCCTGCTCTGGAAGCTCTACGAGAACTGGCACAACGGGCAGCCGGACAGCCACTTCCTCTACGGGGAGAACTGCGTGGGCCTCTCCTGGCGAAAGGACGGGAAGTGGAGTGACGTCCCCTGTGGCTACCATCTGCCCTTCACCTGCAAGATGGGACTGAGTGAGTATCCGAGGGGAGAAACCCCCAAAGCGAGACCCCCTCCTGGTTTCCCCTCCAGGACCCTGCAAAAGTCTAAGCAACGGCAAAGCAACAAGTCGGGGAAAGAGATGCACCCGAGGAGGATTCAGGCTGGGCCCCTGAGCTCATCCGCTTTCACAGGCCTGAAGAAGAGGCTCCGGGTGTGACCCCCCTTTGCTTGCCTGGCAGGGAGATCTTGAATGGGAGGGGGGGGTCCCTGGACACTAGGATCAGCCGAGAGGGGCCTCCGACCGACCCTTTGGGCACTGGAAGCTGGACAGTCTCTGTCTGAAAGAAACCCAGGGCCTCCCCTGTGGGGCGAGGGGCCCTGGGGCTGTGCCGGAAGGGGCCCTTCAGCTACGCTGGGCCTTGTCATCCCCCTCCGGCCGAGGCTGCTTTGGAGACCAGGGTCATTTGGGACTTATGGTCCAATGCTGCACCCAAATGCACCACACTGGGCATCCCCCCCTCCCAGCTGTTGAGCAGCAGGGGACCCAACTGAGCCTTGGACTTCTCTCCCCAGTCTCTTGCAGCTCCCCTCCCAAAGTGGCCGATGCGCAGATATTTGGCAAACCAAAGCAGCGTTACGAAGTCAACTCCGTCCTCCGATACTGGTGCCCAGAAGGCTTTCTTCAGCACCGCTGGCCCCTCATTCGCTGCCAGGAGAACGGCCAGTGGCAGCAGCCGCAATTTGCCTGCAGCCCCCCGGAGTCCTAGAGGCCGGCTGCCCCAGCCCAGGGGCCCTGGGGAACTTTGGGCAGCCGGGGGCTTCTCTGGGGGGGATGGAGCCCTGGGTGCCCCAGCAGGGTGGGCCAGGGGCATTGTGGGAAGGGGCTCCCGAGTGCAAACACTCATTGCCATGGGAACTGAGGGGGTCCGGAAGTACAAGGCAGGGGAGGGCTTCCTAGGGCAGCAGGAAGGGGGGGGGGCAAGCCTCTTTCTACTGAGGGCATGAGAAAGGGGAGCCTGTATGCCAGGGGCTGCTTTGCCCACCCCTTCCCCATTCTCCTGCTATAAGTGATGTTTCTACTCCCCCCCCTCCAGCCCCCTCCCCCCACAGGGCAAATTAAAAGAGACCTTTAAGTGATCTAGTACAGAGGGAGGAGAATGTGGTGCCTTTTGCTCTTACTCGGTTTTTTTTACGTTATTATTATACTGTCTGTGTACACATAAAGATAATCTAATAACTAAATGGTTCTTTAAACAGACTTTTTAAGGGTGGCCTCCTTTCTCCCATCCCCCGTGGGGGCTGCCCTTCTCACCTTATAGCTAACTCTTCAAACCCACAGCTCTCCCCAAGAGCCTTAAACCCCACCCCGCCCCAAATAGTGGTGGGGAGCCTCCTGCTTCTCTGGCTGATGGGACTCTGTCCCTGGGATGCCTCCCACCCACCCACCAAGAGGGTCCTGGAGATTTGCTCAAGGCCACCGGATTCATTCATGGCCACTGAGTTGGGGGGATTCCCTCTTCGCCCTTTGCAACCCACTGAATGCTGAGTTTCTGTATATTTTGGCCCAGTCCTGGGGCTACGTATCTGCTGGATTATTTTAATAATTGTTCATATCTTGTTTCATCATGGACAACTTATTTCACCATGTTGTAATGTATCCTTTGTCATATTTGCCAACAGAATGTCCATAGAAAGTGTAATACGGAGGATAAAATAATAATAGAAAAGTTTTAATATTTCTATTATAACTTTTTAAATTAAATAATGTCAGTGAAACCAAGACGTTCCCTATTTCAGTGGAGAAATTGGAGCTGGTAACCTAGTTTGTTAAGGGCATTGAAGTAGACACATTGCTCTGTCCTTCGCCTCGTCCTTTTTCCCTTGGCGACGTCCAGGCAGCGTTTCTTATATTAAAGGATTGCAGAGTGGAACAAAAGCAAAGGGCTGACCAATTTTAATACTAAGACCTCAAGAACGGCAGCAATTTCCCAGGATATCAGCAGGGACGGAGCAGAGGTGGAATTCAGCAGGTTCTGACCAGTTCTGGAGAACCGGGAGCGGAAGTTTTGAGGAGTTTGGAGAGCCCGTAAATACCACCTCTGGCTGGCCCCGCCCCCATCTGTTCTCTGCCTCCCGAATCTCAGCTGATGGGGAGGAAACGGGGATTTTGCAGTATCCTTCCCCTGCCACGCCCACCAAGCCACGCCCACCAAGCCATGCCCACCAAGCCACGCCCACCAAGCCACGCCCACAGAACCGGTAGTAAAAAGTTTGGAATCCCAGCACTGAGATGGAGGCCTTTACAAAGCCATTCCCGTACTCCGTGCTCAGCCTGACAGGCGTTTGGTCAAAGCCCCCACAGCCTGGACCAACAGGACCAACTCTGACTCCAGGAAGGGATGAGGGAAAGTCCCCGTCAAGGGAGCCGGGTGGATTTTGGCCAGAGGAGAACCGCGCCTGTTGGCGTCCTGGGTCGTTGCCTTCAGCCGTGGCCGCCGGGGGCTTTTCCCGCTGCTACTTGGCAGAGAAACAGTAGACGCCATACTTCTTCCGGAGCTTGCTGGGGAAGCCGAAGTTGCGGACGCCGGGGTCTGGAAGCCCCCCGCAGTGCGGGCGGGGAGCAGTGATGGGGAAGCGCACGCTGCCGTCCTCCAGCCAGCCCCCATTGCAGCGGTCTAGCTGGGAGAATCTCCAGGCTGCGTAGAGCTGCCCAACCTTGGCCACCGTGGCTCCGTCATTGTGGCAGGATTGCAGGCCCTCTTTAAAGCTAAAGTGGCCCCTGATGAAATAGACACGGCCTGGGAGAGAGCGGGGGGGGGGGCGAGAGTGGGGGGGAGAGAGAGGGTGGCTACGTGAGAGCCAGAGTTGGGAAGAAGCTTCACAGCCCAAATCAGAACGGAGGGCGGTTAGCAGTAATGGGGGTGCGTTCCCACAAAAAAAAAACCAAGAGTTGAAGAAGCTACAGGGCCCAGATTCCCCAGCGCAGCTGCTGTCAGCCAAAGCTTTGCACTCCCCCCAATGGACCCTTCCCACCTGGCAAGAGGACCAGAGGAGAGGGAGGGGCAAGAGGGGGGGGGCTTGGGTTTATTCTGGGTGGGGTCGCTTTTAGCAATCTGATCTTGGGCGATGCTCCATCAGGCAGGGCAGCCCTTCCCCATTCATGAGGGCCCACAAGCTGGAGGTCTTCCTGGAGAGCAGCTGGCAGCCCTGCCCAGGAAGCCATTGAGCAGCTTCATCTGGTACCTCAGGCGGCCCTTTGGACAATGGCAGCCTGGTCACCCTGCAGTTTGGCTACTGCTCTACGTAGGGCTTCCCTTGAGGGCCACCTGGAAGCTTCACCCAGTCCAGACTGAAGTGGCGTGGAGGGCCTGCCTCACTGTGCCCATTAGCTTCATGAGCTGCACCAGGGGCAAGTCTGGAAGTTGCCAAATGGGTTTGGCCCATCCATGCCACAGCCCTCCTTCCAAGGGGAGGCCCGAGAAACTGGCGCCTTCTGGGTCCCTTCCAGAATGGGGGAAAAGAAGCTGCCCCCAATCTGGGCCTCACTGGTGGGGTCCCTCGGCCAGTTTCCACCTACCTTGCCCGCTCGAAGTGAAGCAGAAGGCGTCAAAGCGATCTTTCAGCTTGTCCTTGGGCCCGTAGGTTCGCACCCCGGGCCGAAGCAGAAGGCCTCCACAGGGCTTCCGGGAGTTGCGGATGGGGTAGTGCACACTTCCCTCCATGACCCAGCCGGCATTGCACCAGTCCAGCCCTTCCGTCCACGCTAGGAGAGGAGCAGAGAGGGGGAGGCCTTGGCTCCTGCCGCCCTGGGGGGCCCCGGAAGACCCTTGGGAGGCCACCAGGGATTTGCTTTTAATTAGCCATTAGGGCCGCAGGAGCCACAGAGAGACAGGAAGTTTAGCAAGAAACTGAAAGGGTGTGGAGGGATTATATAAGCCCCCCCAATTTTATTTGCCATCCTGGGGTGAACAAGCACAACCTCCCACCCTGCTCTCTGGAGAAGTAAAGAAGGAGTTGGTCCAAAGATCTCCCCCACCATTAAGAAGCACATAAGCGTTCTTTACCTTCTGCCCCAAGCACCTCTCTTCTGCTGACGTGACCTTTTCCCAAGCCTGTCCATCCAGGTCCCTCCCTTCCTCCTCCCCCTCCCCACTTCCAGGACCGTAGTTGACCATGAGCACAAGAGGCCACAGTGTCCATGTACTGAAGAAAGGGGAGGGGAGGGGAGGAGCTGGATGGAATCCTTAAGCTCAACCAATGCAAACACACACACCCCCCACCCAGCTGCCCTTCATTCCTGAGAATTGCAGGGCATAGAAAGGAGGATGGCAACCCAAATAACTGGAATGCCTGGTGGGGGGGGGCGTTCATTGCCTGAGTGATCTTGATGACCAGAGCTTGGGCTCCAGTTGGGTGGTGTTTGGTATGGAGAAGAAGCCCACAGAGAGAGACCACGTAGCTGCCACAGCTGAAGGGTAGAACATGGGGCAAGATCCATGGGGAGGATGAGGCTGCCTGGGTGGAAGCCATAAGTAAAGAGACTGGGCCTCAGGAGGCATTTCCTCCTAGGAGGACCTGCTCCCCCGGGGCCTCAGGAAGCAGGGGGCTCTCCGCGGCTTCCGTGTTTGAGAGGCTGGGGGCTCATCTGATGGGGGTGCCATAAGTGGTACTTTTCAGTAGTGGGCAGGAGGCTGGATTACATGATCTCCAGGGATCCTTACAACCCTTATTTGCTGTGCTAATAATTCACTGAATTATGAAATTACGATGGGAGGGTTACAAGCGCACTTATCTTTGGTTCGGAAACTTGGCCAATTATTTCTCACTGCCTCATCACCTCCCAGGTGACGACGCAGTGAGGAAACAGATGTTCCAGTTGCGTCACCTTTGAGCTTTGCCTTGGAAGGGCTTTTGGGGAGGGGGAGCGATGGACTGATTATGCGCCATCAGGTTGGTGTTGACTTTCAGCCCCCACATAGATAGATTTTCGCTGTGAGTGGGAACAAAAGGACCTCTCGAGTCTCCCATCATTTCCTGCGCACGGCCCAAACTGCTTACCTTGGTAAAGCTGCTGGTAGGTGGCCAGCCGGGCATCTTGTTCTTGGCAAGCTTTCTGGGCCCCAAAGTAGTTGAACTGATAGCGCCCCTGGCTGGTTTGGTAGGGGAAGACGACCCCTGGAGGAAAAGGGGCAAGACCTTGAGAGGCCAGCAGGGGGCAGCGGACAGAGGCTGGGCAGCCCGTGCAGATACACTCCCCATCCTCACCACAAAAGGCCAGGGCTGCCCCAGTTAAGGGTCTGCAGCTTGTCTGCTTTGCACCCCCAGCGACCGAGAACCTTGGCCTCTGGGAGAGAAGCCCCTCCCACAAAGCAGGATGACAGTCCCCCTTTCGACAGTCCCACCGTTCAGAGGAGGCGGAGGAGGCTGTGCCACGGACGGTCGCCCTGCTCAAGGGACGGGAGATGCGGCACAATGGGCTCCCTCTGCCGAAAGGCTCCTTCTATCTGCTTCCCTGGGTGGATGGGACGCAGTTGGGGTGGGGGGCCCTGTGCCTTCCCTGGGAGCCCCTCCTACCTTCTAGGTGCAAGACAAGGGAGACACTTTCGTCCTCCAGGCCATTGACAAGCTGGCAGCGATAGCGGCCCTCGTCCTCCAAGGTCAGGTTGGAGATGGTCAGCGATGCGTCATAGCGGTGGCTGCGTTTCAGGTGAGAACGGCTGCCCAGCGGGCCGTAGGTTTTGTGATGGACCCCATTGCTGATGAGGATGGCAACTTCCAGGTACTCTGTTGGCTCCACCTTGCTCCACCTGATCTTGTAGTTTTGGGGCACGACCCACAGGATGCAAGGCAGGGTGACCGAAGCTCCCCGCCGGGCCTGCACTATCTTGTTTGTGGGCTCCAGCAAGTACTGCAAGGGGGCAGGAGTTGCTGTGGGGGGAACAGAGATGCTCATGCAGCCATAAGGCCAACAGCAAGGAGGGGAAGCTCCCTTGGGCTGCAGATTCATCCATCTAATTAAGTTTGCCCTGGCAGGGAAGAGGGCACGGACATTGGCATCTGCAACAAGCCACTGGGCGGCCCTGAGGAAACGGCCTGGGCACCAGTACAAGCCGGGAACAAGAAGGGGGACGAGGGGCTTCCGGGGAGGAGGGGCCCCGGCCACATTGCAAGCAGGGGTGAGCGTTCTGGGGCAGGCACCACCGGGGGCAGCTGGGCCAAGGAGGGGCATTCATGGCATACCTGGCTGAGTCCCACTCGGCCTCTGGTAGATGGCAGGGACTCCGGGAGCAGAAGACAGGCACAGGGAGACCAGGAGCAGCAACAGAGGCATCCCTTGAGCAGCAGCTGGTGCCTGGTGTGACTGCAAAAGGAGAGAGGTGCCCCGTCACCCCAGCGCCCACTGAAGCCCAGCAGCACCTCACCGACACCCAGCGGGAAAAGGCCAAACTGTCTCAGCCGCCCCAGACTGGCTCAGAGCAGGACGGCCTTCCTGGACCCTCCAAGCAAGAGAGGCTTCCCGGTGCCAGAGAGTCGAAGGGGGGAGCTGCAAAACAGACACGTTTCTCCCTCCCCCATTTCCCACGTACAGAAAACCAGCATGAGAAACGATGGGGAAAGATGGGGAAAGATGGGACTCCCTTTGATGGATGCCTTCTGGACACCCCCCTCCCCCCCCAGGGATGACTCTGTTAGGGCCGGCAAAACCCAACTCCAACTCCTGCTGCCATCAGGTGGGTCTTGGGCCCTTGGCACCCTCAGCAATAGGGAAGCTTAGGTTAGGTTAGGTTTATTGGTTTTGTATGCCGCCCACTCCCGAAGGACTCCGGGCGGCTCACAATGAACAGGGGAGGGAATAAATAAGACAATACAAACAATTTTAAAACCCACAACAGTCACAATTAAAACGGGGCTGGGTGCTTTAACAGCCCCCAGCCTGCCGGAACAGCCAGGACTTGGTAGCTTTACGGAAGGCCGGGAGGGTAGTAAGGGTCCAGATCTCCACGGGGAGCTCGTTCCAGAGGGCTGGAGCAGCAACAGAGAAGGCCCTCCCCCGGGGGGGTCGCCAGCCGGCATTGGCTGGCAGATGGAACCCGGAGAAGGCCAAGCCTGTGCGATCGAATTGGTCTTTGGGAGGTAATCGGCAGGAGGCGGTCTCTCAGGTACCCAGGTCCGATGCCATGTAGGGCTTTAAAAGTAACGACTAGCACCTTGAAGCGTGTCCGGAGACCGATGGGCAGCCAGTGCAGCTCGCGGAGGATAGGTGTAACGTGGGTGTACCTGGGTGCACCCACAATCGCTCGTGTGGCTGCATTCTGGACTAGCTGAAGTCTTTGAACACTCTTCAAGGGCAGCCCCATGTAGAGCGCATTACAGACCTGAAGAGGCAGCCAGGCTCAAGGGTTGAGTTGCCGCTGCCAACTCAGGGGGCAAATGATGACTGGAGGGCCTATTTTGTTCCATACAGAGAACGAAAGCGGCGGGGGGGGGGGGGCTTATCCAGCCGTGTGCAGCAATAGCCGAAAAAGCTAAATACAGTCCTGGGTTGTATAAACAGAGGCATAGAATCAAGATCATGCGAAGCATAATTAATGCCGCTTTATAAAACCCTGGAATCCTGCATCCAGTTTCAGTCACCAGACTACAAAAAAGAGGTTGAGACTTTGGAAGAAGTTCAGAGAAGAGCAGCCAAGAGGATCAAAGGCCTGGGGACTAAAGCATAGGAAGATCAGCTACAGGGTTTGGGTCTGGCTGGTCTAAAGAAAAGAAGAATTAAGGAAGACATGATAGCAGCCTTCCAGGACTTGAGGGGCCGCCCCAAAGAAGAGGAGGAGGGGGTCAAGCTGTTCTCCAAAGCAGCAGAAGGCAAGACAAGAAATAATGGATGGAAACTAATCCAAGAGAGAAGCAACCTGGAATTAAGGAGAAACCTCCTAACGGTGAGGACAATTAACCAGTGGAACAGAAGTTGCCCTCAGAAATCGTGGGTGCTTAAAAACTGGGCAGCCGTTTGTCTGAAGTCCCCTGTCATAGATCTTCATCTACCCTGAAAGTGGAGCTTCTGAATAGGTTCTGGGCCTTTGAAGAATGAAAATCAAGAAGAACTAAGCTCGGTCAGTCATGCCCAACCACCCGTTTCTTGCCAGAACGCCAGCAAAAGACGATGGACGGCCCTGTGTTTGAATCTCTGCAGGCCGTTTTCATTCCATGCTGCCACCCCCTTCTAGTTTGGCCAGCGTCCTTCTTCGCCTGCAGAGGACCAGCAGGGCTTTTGGGGTGCATGGGAGAAGACTGAAGATGAGGGGGAAATGGGAGCCAGGGGCTTCGAGGCAGGGATTCACCTCTACCTACGCCCAAATATTTGCTGAAGTCTTCTCAGGTTGACCCTGTTTGTTTTCGGCTCCCCTCCCCTGATCTTCCCTTGGAAACAAAAGAAAAAAGGCTGAATAAATTCTGGACACTTTTGCTTTGTTAATTACTAACTCAAACTATTTTTACAACTGATTTGCTGAGCAATGATGGGTCTTTGATAAGACCTGGGAGGAGGAGCGCTTGGTTTCTAGTCTTTACTTAAGGCTGTTAATTTTAAGGTTTCCCATTTAAGCTTTTATGCCTTTGTCAGCCAACCAGAATCATTTCGGATAACGAGCTGGGTAGCATATAAAAGTAACAAACGAATCAATAAGAGCTGTACCTGGTGCAGCAGTTCATCTGCAAATCCCCAATCAAAACTGGTCACCTTAAAGTGACCCACCGGTCATTCTTCCTCTGAATCCAGCCTCAGGGATCTGCCCAAATCCTGGTGCAGGAAGAGAGATCTGCCGGTGCCTCTGAGGAAGGACCACAGGCCACATCAGGACCGACTGGAGCTCAGAGCCCGAGAGGAGCAGCAGGGTCCCCTCGTCCTTCTGGGAAATGGCATCCTCCTTCTCTCGCTCGCCTTGCCACCCTCTGCGTCTCTCTCTCTGGGTCGCCACTTGCACCCCCAGCACCAGGGCTTTGTTCCAAGGACACACGAAAACAAAGGAGGGGAAACAGCTGCCCATTGTTTGGCCTGGCAAACAGGGCAACACCCAGCAAACAAGCCTGCCTTTATGGAAGAACAATCCAGACAAACGGTCAACACCCTCCTAGTGCTGGGTTGGGGACCTGCAAGACCAAAGACCAAAGTGCAGGGATGCTGAAAGCCCCAGAGAGTTTCCCATAATGCACCAGCTTCAGCCACTTGCAGCTTCCAACCACAGAAGCGATTTTCCTTGAGCCTCAGCATTCGGGCACCTGATGTCAACAAACCTGGCACCTCTCTGTTGCCCGGGCCGACTCGTGTCCATCGTTTGAGTGGGAGTTTAAAAACCTGCCTTTTGGCCCTTCTCCCGCTCTCCCATTCAAAACCCCCTGGGAGGTCTCTCTCTCCTCTGTCTTCCCTTCTGCAACCCAAGCAGGCCCCCGCCCCCCTGGAGCCCCCTCCCAAGCCTCGCCCTCCATTATTTTTGTGCTCCTGGGAGGGGTCTCCTCACGCCAGCTTCTCCCTGCTCCTTGTAACGTGTGGTGCTCAAAATGATGCACAACTCCAAGGTGATTTGAATCCCTGGAATCCAGTGGAAGGTTCCTCTAAAGTGGACCCAACTCATCTCTTGGTGCAGCCAGGACTTCTGGCCTTTCTAAAATCTTCCTGTTCCGGTAGCCAATTGCCAGGAGTTGCAATCGGTGAGTGAGAAAGCGGAGAACATTTGTTTCTCAGAGCTCAAGAAAGCTTCTATAATATTCCTGCATCTTTGCATGTATTTTAAGCATATATTTTAGCAATCTTTTCATTTTTTTTCGACACAGTTTTTTAAAATGCTGTTCTTCCACAAGCACAAATACAGACAAATCCCCAACTCCATTTAACATTCACTGAATGGAAAATACTTCTGTGTGATCGTCAAGAGGAGCTGAGAGGCGGAAGAGGCGATTGCGAGGAAGAGGCGTGGTGGGAAGGCAGTGCTCCTCCCAAGCATCTGGGACTCAGCAACAGGTTGCTTCCCTGTGGAGGGAGCTGCCTCCCTCCACCTGACCCTCCTAGTCCACTCCTCTGCCTCCTTGGCCAGATGACAGAGAAGTAGGGGACCATCTAATCTGATTGCAGCCAAAGTCTATCTTAAGGTTTCTAGTGGTTGGCCACAAAGATGCTCCTGGGTAACATATGGCTGATCCACACAACCAGGCAGCCCTAGTCGAAATACAGGGGCAGTTGGAGATGCAACTGTCTACGGGGATATCCTTGGAGGGGTAGAATGAGGGAGCCGCAGCCGGGCAACAATCAGCATCCACAGACGAATGGGTGTGGGGAGCATCTCAGAAGCATCACACACACAGACACACACACACACGCACACAAGCACACAAGCACACACACACACAGTTCCTGGGAAGTAAAAGCAAGTGAGGAAGAGAAGCTTTCACACTTGCAAGATTCAGTTTCTGTATTTTAACCATCCAGTAGAATTCACAGTTTGGTTCCTTGTCTGTCGAAGGGCTGACAGTGGCCATCAGGAGAAAGAGGGGTGGTGAAATGCTGCCCATCCAACTCAGGCCTCCAAATGCTCCTTCAGACCAGGCTGAATCTTCTGTGGCTGGACTCCAGCAGGAGATGTAGCAAAATTCCTGGGCCACCTTCCCTGCTCCAGATAGGAAAAAGCCATAGGGCCATATGCAAGGGCATATATTGAGTTAGGGTCCCTTGCAAAGGGGGCAAGGGAGGAAGGATGCCACTCCCCGTGCCACCCCCTCTACGTGGGGCCAGGAGAATTGGGCCATTGTTGCAGAGTCCTGGCTGTGTGTGACGATGCACCAAGGCCCAGGACGCTTTGTTCCCTCCAGCACGAACAAACCGTTGCTTGTGTGAGAGTCCATCATCTGTGGCTGCGCAGCTGATGAGTTCCTGCTCTGCAAAAGGCAGCCTCATGGTCTCCATAGTGACTGGCACACGATGGATCAGAAACCGCCTCCCTTTCCTGCTCACTTCGGCCCAGGGTTGCCCAGAGGCTTATACCTGGCTTAAAGGTGGCTTATTGCCCTGGACGTTCAGCTCGTGCCAGCCCACTTCTTTAAGGCTCGCTCCCTTCCCACTGGATCTTGCGCAGTGAAAGCCTCGCAGCTTAGGATCATTGAAAGACGCACCAGGGGGTCCGAAGAAGCCGGCCCTTCCCCATCGTGGGGATTGTGGGACAGTCACACTCTTGGCAACATGTCACAGCCGGCAAAGGCACCAGGCTGGCAGAAAGAAGGCCCTGCCCTCGTGCCCGCTTCCTGCAAAGGCCCTGGAGGGACTTCCTTGGAGTCTCGTTTTTTTGCAAGGCTGGTCCAGGGAGCCGCCCTGAGTCTCTTGCGAGTGGGCGGTATATACAAACCCAATAAATGATGAGAGCAGCTCTTCCTTTTCACAATACCTTGCTTGGATGTCCCCTTCCCAAGTTCTTAAACAGCGTTTGGCCAATGGAGCCCACTTAATGAGAAGCCGTCGTTAAACGGATACAGGGGTTACCACTCAGTTGAAAGCCTCCCGTTTTTCCTCTTCTGCCTGGACAAACTGGCTTGATAGAGTAGAAAAGGAAGCCCATCTGGGGAGTCCATGCTGAGCTGGTCTCCGGCTGTATTGAAAACCCTGAATCTGAGGAAAGAAGAATTTCAACTTTACAGACTTTTTCTAAATAGAATTTAAGGTGCATAATTGTGATCACAGTAAACACAGATGGAATTTCCCCCCATACACTCCTACATATCTCTGTGTCCATCACGTGTGCCTTTCTTAGTTCCGTACAACTCTCTGGCCAGGGAGCTTTAGGCTGCTCCAACTAAGGAAGCCTTTTAAATGGTTTCAATCTCAGCGATATTTAAAAAGAGGTTACACGGGAGGTTAAACGGGAGGGAAAGGAATCCGTGCCAGGTCCGAGAAGCAGAACAAACAGTTTCCTCTGGTGCCTTTGGGACTCTGCAAATACTTCATTTGGAAGCGGTTTTGTCCGCCTTTCCTCCATTGAGAAAAGGAGATCCCTGGACTTTGGGGGCGACTCCTCTGCAGTTCCCTCCCCCCTTCTGGTGAGGAGGAGGCAGAGCAATCCTCCTGGAAAGTGAAGGGAGCGACTGCAACTCAAAAGTTGGAGAGCCCCCGTCTTTCTGCTGGGGTTGTTGGGGCTCATTCTGGTTTTCATCCCTGTTGAAATAGGGCTGGTTTCTTAAAAGATACCTGGATATTTTGTACTTATTGACTGCTTTGACTGAAGAGCTAACACAATGAAGTTGGACCTTCTTACCCTGAGAAACTCTGGCTCAAAACTCTGAGAGGGGCCGGGGAGAGCCGCAAAGATGGCGGCTATGCAAACATGTAACAACCACTTCAGGGCTTAAAGGGTGAACAAAGCCTCCTTTAATCTGCAGGAAGGGCAGAAGGATTAAGCCAACATGGATGTGGTGCAATTATCAGTAAAGGGCCCTTGGCATCCCCCGCGAAGGTGGACCCTGGCCTGGACTCCCAAGAATGCAGAGAGATCCCTCGGCCTCCTCTGTCAGATTCCCCCCCCCCCCATCGCTACCTGGCATTTCACCTGAGTGGGGGGGGGACTTTCTGCCCCCTCCCTTGGCTTCTTCCCTGAAGTCCGTCCATTGGGAGCCGCTTAGCCCTGCCGGGCTCTGCCCAGGGCCCAGTGGCTGGAACTCAGGAAAGGTACTGAGCCCTCCGGCACCCGGGCAGAGCATCCTAGGAGCAGAGCCCACCACAAGGAGGGACTGCAAGACCTTGAAACGACCAGATGGGGAACGAAGATAAACAGACCCCAGCGGCAGACTTAATGATTAACTGAGCAATGAGCTTCTTCTACTTGGGTGCCCTCTGCTTTCCAATCTAGGGCAAAAGGCGGCATCTGCTCACTAGGGGAGCAAGGGTCAGTGGTGAGGGGGCTGAGGGGGGGCCAGTGTCCCCAGGGCCCTCTGCCACGTGCAGGGGCCACCCACAGCATCTGACCAGCTCAGCGAAGCGGGGGGGGGGGGCTGCTGGGGGTGTGAAGGAGCCCCACATGTTGCGGTCAGAGCCAAACCTTGGCTGCCTCCGGCTGCTTTTGCCCCCTCTGAGGACGGGGGGGGGGCTCCTCGGCTGACACGGTTAGCCTGGCACTGCTGGAGATTGGCAGAGCCTCGATGGAGCCTTCCCACCGGGCAGCCTGGGTGAAAACTGAGGTCGTGGTGTGGGGACCAGGGACCCCACTAATGTCAGAAACTGAGGCCTGGTGGCTGTTCTGTGGAGGGGGGGGCAGCGCAGGAAGATATTTTTTTTTCCAGATTTCGTTTATTTGTATGCCGCCCTTCTCTGGGAGGGACTCAGGGCGGCGAACAACTCAAAGGGGGGAAAGGGAACATAGAACACAATACACGTGATTAAAATAAACCACACAGCCACACAGGTCGAGAGGGGAGGGGAACTCATCAACCCCAGGCCTCATCAAAGGGAAGCCTTGGCGGTTGTTTTCTCTCAAGGTGGGGCTGGTTTCTGGGCTTCTCCCTTGGCAGCACCTGCCCTGCCCCTCCCTGGCCAAACACCCGGGGCCACCGAGAGAGGGATGCCAGGGTGAGCAATTGGCACCCTCCAGAGGGTCTCCTGGTCCTTTGTCTCTGCAAGGGGAGAACCTTCCTTGGGTCCAAAGAGGGACCTTCAGGACCACTTGGGTCCAAAGAGGGGGTCCCCCAATCGCGCGGCTGGGGTGCCAAGGCCAAACCTGCTTCCTTTGCCTCTTTGGAGGCAGAAGGTGCCCAAGCCAGCTTTCCCTCACCTGGCCGGGACGCCCCTCCCGCTCCCTGCCCACCCCACACTCCCCCCCGCTGGCCCCGCCTCAGAGCAGGTGGCTCCCGGCCAGGGTGAGCAGAGAGCAAACAGCCTCCTCCCCTCTTCCTCCTCCTCCTCCAAAGGACGCCCAGGGGAAAAGAGGGCACTCGGCGGCTGCCCTTCCTGGCGCACTCCCACCCGGCTCTCCTCTCTCCCACCATGTCGGGCCACCCCACCAACCTGAGGGTGAAGCTGCCCCTGCTCTGCGCTCTCCTGCAGCTGGCCACGGTTCTCCTGTTCGCCTTCTTCGTCCAGTACGACAGCCACACCAGCCCTCGGCTGTGGCACGAGGATGTGCAGTTGCACAGCAAAGGCCCCCTGGACCACGAATTCTACCCACGCTACCCAAGTGAGTATCTCCTGCTCTCCTGCCTGGGATGAGCCAGGACCCCAAACGCTCCCCACTTACACACCTCTCGCTTCAGTTTGGTTCCTGTAGGGGGGAGGAAGTGAAAGCTTTGGGAATCCTCTGGGGATCCCTTCTGATTCACAGGGGAAAGCAGCGCTTGTGATCAACTCTTCCCCTGCCCCAGGCAACTGGGGAAGCTGCCATCGCCTCAAGATGCCTTCTGAATGGTGTTTTTGAGTGCAGAACCTAGTTAAGTCCCAGCTTCATAGGGATGGGCTACTGGGGGTTCACAGGGGTTCGGAAGAACCTCTAGCTAAGATTCTGTGCAGTTTGGAGAAGCCCCCAAATCCCACCCACGGCTGGCCCCGCCCTGCCCCACCACCCCTCCCCTCCCAGGAGTTCCCACATGGCCCATTTTGGACGCAGGTAAGTGCAGGGCATGTGCAGAGGCTCGGGGGTGTGTGAAAAATGGGCCTCCCAGAGGTTCGGGAAGACCAGGGGGCCTCCGGAGGCCATTTTCGCCCTCCCAGAGGCTCAAGGAAAGCCTCCGGATCCCAGGGAGAGCAAAAAGGCCCCCCACCCCCCCGCCATGCCACGGCCACCCAGCAGGGAACCTGGCAGAGAACCCCTTGCTAAAGATGTTGACATCCAGCCCTGCTTCATGGAGGAAGCCTTTGGTTTCCTCCACATGGCTTCCACACCTTCTCAGTCCCACCTGCTGGTCTCCACCCATCACTTGCTTAACTTTGGGGGGGGGGGGCTGACTATCCAGCAAACCAGTTTGTGGATGTATTTATGCATTCTTAAAAAGACAGCTAAATCTTGATTCGGTTGTAAAGGCCCTGCAGGAAGGAACGGCTGAGACAACGAAGCTGCCTTGGGATCCTTGGCATTAGCAAGCAACAAGATTCCCAGAGTCAGGCCAACTGCGCCCTCTTTTATTTTAGCAATAGCAATAGCAGTAGACTTATATACCGCTTCATAGGCCTTTCAGCCCTCTCTAAGCGGTTTACAGAGAGTCAGCATATTGCCCCCAACAATCTGGGTCCTCATTTTACCCACCTCAGAAGGATGGAAGGCTGAGTCAACCCTGAGCCGGTGAGATTTGAACCGCTGAACTGCTGATCTAGCAGTAGCCTGCAGTGCTGCATTTAACCACTGCGCCACCTTGGCTCTTTGATCAGGCCACGATTACACTCACAAAATGGGCGGCTGAGGAGCTGATCCCCCCCCCACAACACAGCTACCACCTTTGCCTTTTTTGGCAGAAGTGGGCAAACGGTCACAAGGGTCCCAGAGCTTGTGGTCCCAGCCCGGCACACCTGGGCCAGTCTTGGGTCCAGCTGGATCCGTTCTTCCTAGCTGGGAATCCAGCTGGTCCTACCCAGCCCCTCCCAGAGGGACACAAGGCTCTTTTCTCCTCCCAGTCGGTCCCTGGGGCCCCAGGTGCCCCAGTAGGCCAGATGGCCCTCTTGGGTCCAGCTTCCGCCGTCCCTCCGCCCGTCCAGTGGGAGGTTTTCCTTCTCCTGATGGGCAGCGAGAGCCGGAGAGAGGCTGCTCCTTCCCCACGCTGAGCTCGCCAGAACATCCTGCACACATTTAGCCCCCCCCCCCTCTGCAGAAAGGCCAGCTGGTCTCGTGGGGAAAAGACCCAGGGACTGATTCCCTGGTGTTTAAGCAAAACAGTGGTTTGACAGCTAGTTTGGGAAGCAGGAAAAGGATTCTCCTCCTCCTCCTCCTCCTCCACTTCCTTCTTCCCATTGCTCTGTTCTTCATGCTTGATGCCCGTTTCTTGCTGAGGACCCACTTGAGCCACCCGGCCTTCTGCAATCATCAGCACTTTTCTTTTCGCTCCGCAGCTGCTGCCCTCTGCACCGGCATCTCCCCTGAATTGTCTTCCGGGACCCCCCCCCCCCCCAGCTCTTCCCCTGGGAGGCAGCCAGGCCCTGAGCAGCAGAGACGCAAGGGGTGAGGGGGCAGCCGGGTTTCTTCATCTTGGCAACTTCAAGATCTGTGGACTTTGGCTCCAGAATTCTCCAGCCAGTCGTGTTGCCTGCGGAGTTCTGGGAGCTAAAGTCCCCACAGCTCCAGGTCCACAAGTCTGAGAAACGCTGCTGTGCAAACCTAAAGGAAACCTCGTTTCTTTCAGACCAGGGATTGCTTGGCCTCAGCCGTTGCCACTTCCTGAATGCATTGGGAGTTCTGAATTCGGGCTGCACGTAAGCCGGGCTTAGGGTTCAACCTAGGAGGAGCCGCCCCGCCCCATAACTGCCACCGCCCACTCCAGCAACAGCAGCCCTGAGAGACGGGGCTGTGCTCAGCCGGCCAAGAGCAGCTGCACCACAACCTGCTGAGCCGTTAACGGACTCTGCCGTGCAGGTGATACACACACACTCACTCTTATCGGCCCGACCGAATGAGGCCACTTTGGGGACCCAATTATGCAGCTGCCGCCGCCGTCTCAGCCTTGGAGCCCCCGGCTGAAGAGGCAAAGCTGAGCAGGGGATTAGCTGGAAGTCAGGGAGACGTTTGGCTTGTCAGGCGGGTGCTGGCATCCCCTCAGAGCCCGGGATCCTCCTTCTCCTCCCCTGCTGACCCGGCCCTTCCCCTCCTGCAGGCTTCCAAGACGTCCACGTCATGGTCTTCCTTGGCTTCGGCTTCCTGATGACCTTCCTGAGACGCTACAGCTTCGGTGGGGTGGCTTTCAATTTCCTGATAGCCGCCTTTGCCCTCCAGTGGTCTGTCCTCATCCAGGGATTTTTCCACACCTTTCACAACGGCAAAATCCACGTGGGCATAGAAAGGTGAGCAAGCAAGGCTTGGCCTCCTTGAGCCCCCAAAAGGGGTGACCTGAGCTTAAGCAGAGGCAGCAGAAGGACAGGAAGATGGAGCTGAGTGGGAGCCCATCCCTGGGCGGCCAACTCAGCCTCCGAATCCCGCCCCCATTCCTTGTTGAAGACCTGGAGTCCCCCTCCTCCGGACACAGACTGGCCGTCAGAGTATCTGAAGGGGGTGGTTAAGAAACATCAAGTGTGCCACTAAAGCTCCCCGTCTGAATTTTTCTGGCCACCCTGCAGACACCAAGGCAATCATGGTGGGGCACTAGGAACCAAGGTCAAAAACCAAGAGGCCTGGGGAGGGGTGCAGTCTGCAGCTAAAGAAGGGGCTCTCTGAAACCTCCAGCTGATGGTGGATGGTAACTCAGAGGTTGGATTCAAAGCTCTTTTGCTCTGCCCATCGGCTGCCATCTGGATCTCAGAGCTGCCCCCGACTGGACTTTGAGAGGGGCTTCAGCCAGGAGTAGGGAGGTGGGGAGGGGTCCTGTGCATCTCTTGCCCGGTGCAAGGCAAAGCTGCAGCCCCAGATTCTCCTGCCATGTCCTCCTGCTCCTCCCCACAGGACCCAAAGCCGGCACAGCCAACCCTGGCCACCTCTGGCTTCAGCCGGTCCTATCGTTGCCTTTGTCTCCAGCTCAGCCTGGGCAGCCTTGAGCCACCGTTTGCACAGCAAGGCGGCCTTTTCTCCTGCAGGGAGGGAGGCTTTGAGGGTGGGGTGGGGGCAGGAAGGGTGGGGGAGCCACTCCCTCTCCACCCGCAACCTCCCCATTTCAAGCATTGTAAGTGCAGGCTCTTTGGAAATCCTTATGAATGGGGGAGAAATCTCCCGCTAGCCCTTTCTCTCCCCCCCCCTCACTTCTGTCTTCTTGCCAGCATGATCAACGCGGACTTCTGTGCGGGCTCCGTCCTCATCTCCTTTGGGGCTCTGCTGGGTAAGACCAGCCCCGTCCAGTTGCTGCTGATGGCCGGGCTGGAAGTCACCCTCTTTGGCATCAACGAGTATGTCCTGCTCAGCCTCCTTCAGGTGAGTTGCTCCCTGTGGGGGGCTGATCCCTCCTCCCTTGGGACGGGATGGGCACAGGGCAAGAGACGGTTATCCAAAGTCAATCCGTTCAAACCACCATTAAGCCTACATTATGGAATAGGCCAGGCAGGGGAAGCCCAGAACGACGCAGGAAGTTCTGAAAGCCGTAAATAGCCATAAATGGACAGCATCTTGCTGGGCAAAAGCACCTCCTGCGTAATTCTCTGCGAAGAATTAAGGACGGCCTCTCTGCGCCCAGGAACGATTCAAGGGTGACGATGTTGCTCTTTGCAACTCAGCCCCAGATCCCATCACAGTTAGCTACATAAAGTGCAACACTCCTGATTCCCACCCGCACTGAGTGCAATGCCATCCTTTTGAGGGGGGGGGTGGGGGGCTAATAGTTGTATGAACCCATTCCTAGTTTCACGATTGGCAGAGCTTTGGCTTCCTGTCCTTGACTTCTGACAACGATCCTCAGCCCCAAAGAACGTCTCCCTCCCTCCCCCCACCCCCACCCCACCCATGTTACCCAGCTGCAGGGGGTCTCTTGGTACCCCTGCGTCTTGCGACCTACTGAGTCTTCGCTCTGGCCCCCATTTCCCTGAGCCTGGGGCCAGGGCAGCCTCCTTCCAAGGATGGGGCAGACTCGTCTTCATCCCTGGTGCTCCTTCAGTAGGTCTCCCTGGGCCCTCTGAGCCTGGAGCCCTTGGCTCAAGAGGCTTGGTCGGCTCTGTGGCTTTTGGTTTCTGAGCTGGTTTATTTCTACCAGGGGGACAGGTGCTGCACCGGGAGCCGCTGCTGTGAGATGGGTAGCTCCATAAATAGTTGAAATAAATAAATGAATCAACACGAATAGAGAATTGTGGGAATAAAGATTGGTTACAATCCTGGGAGGTGCCTTGAAGGAGGTAGAAGGTTTTAAAAAGTTGTTGGTGCTGAAAACTACGCTGGTTGGCCCAGCGCTGTCGAAGCCGCCCCCCCTGCAGTGTTTCCCCCATCTGGCTCAGGTGAAGGACGCCGGGGGCTCCATGACCATCCATGCTTTCGGGGCCTACTTCGGGCTGATGGTGTCCCGCGTTCTTTTCCGGCCCCACCTAGACAAGAGCCGGCAGCGGGAAGGCTCCACCTACCACTCGGACCTCTTTGCTATGATTGGTGAGGCTGCCAAAGGGGCGCTGGGCTTTGCACCTCTAGGAGAGGAGGAGCTGGATCCGGAGAGGCTCCGGTGGAGGGAGCTGAGCAGGTCTCTCCTTTATGGTTCTGGTGGAAGCTTTGCTTAGAATCCCCTTCAACCTCACTCGGGGTCTGTGTACGCCACGACAAATACGGGTGATCGTTAGCAATTGTCCAACACGTTGTCCAAGGAGGGAGGCCTTAGGGCTGCCCACGACCGTCCCTGCCCATCCCTTTATTAGCCTGTGAGCCACTCTTGGGAACCGGAGGAGAGGGAAGGCCTGCTTTGCTCCTTCTGAAAGAAACCCTGCCCCCCCCCCTGTCCCTGGCAGGCACCCTCTTCCTGTGGGTCTTCTGGCCCAGCTTCAACTCGGCTGTGACCGCCCACGGGGATGACCAGCAACGGACGGTGATGAACACCTACTTCTCCCTGGCGTCCAGCACCTTGGCCACCTTCGCCATCTCTGCCCTGGTGAACCGCGGAGGCCAGCTGGACATGGTGAGGCGGCCCTTGTCCCCAGGCAGTTCCAGAGAGGGAGGGTCTGATTTGTACCCCCAGATGTTGGGGGGCAGGACTGCAAAATCACCTGCTTTGCCAGCGTCTGCAACGGCTCCTCTGCTTTAAAAGCCGTGGGGGGGGGGTCTCTTCCATTACACTAATTGATGTTTTCTGTGGGTCACTCAAAGGAGCCACTGCAGGGGTCCTAGGCCAGGTTTGCGGCAGGCCCAGGGTGGCTCCTGAGCCCCTCCAAATGTTGCCTCCAAATCACAATTCAGGCAGGGGGCCATTAACTACCGGGAGCATCTCTATTATTTTATTCCACCTCTTTTATTCCTCCTACCAAGGGTAGCCATGTCCACTGCCTGGAATACGTATGCAGTAATCCTGTCTCCTACTTTCCCCTTTTATTATGTTTAATACTGTATTTGATTATTAACTGAATGGAATTTAATTTTAAGTGTAATGTATGCCAAATGAAATTGGAATTCCTCCCCCCAATTCCTCCTGGGTCATTTTCTTCTCTCTGCCCCCTCCCTCCCTCCCTCCCTCCCCAGGTTCACATCCAGAATGCCGCCCTGGCTGGCGGAGTGATCGTTGGCACTTCGGCCGAGATGGTGCTGACTCCCTTTGGGGCCCTGATCGCCGGGTGCGTGGCCGGCCTGGTGGCCACCCTCGGCTTCAGGTTCCTCACGGTAGGCCCAGCGCCCGACCCGAGCTTTGCCAAAGCCCCTTGGTGTCTCCTGCAGGAGAGGATTCGGCAGCAGAGCCCAGGAGGGGAGGTGGGCACGGTGCCAGCCAGGAGAGAAGGAGGTCCGGTTCTCAGGCTTCCTACCTTCTTTCCCTCTCTTGCCCAGCCCATCCTGGCTGCCAGGCTGAAGATCCAGGATACTTGCGGAATACACAACCTGCATGGGATGCCCGGCTTGCTCGGTGCCCTCCTTGGCGCCCTGGTGGCCGCTCTAGCAACCCCAGATGCCTATGGAGAGGGGTGAGTGCCACCAGGGTGTGGGGGGGGAGGCAGAGGGTTAGGACTGGGAGGGACGCTGCTTCCCACTCTGGCTCTCCTCCCAAAAGAAGCTTTGCCCAGGCGGTTGGGATCTGCCAGGCTGTGCTGGCTCACGGGGGCCGTCTTCCTCCTGCAGAATGGCCGACGTCTTCCCCCTCGTGGCCGCTGGGCACAGGACCCCCACCAGACAGAGCCTCTTCCAGCTGCTGGGCCTGCTGGTCTCCCTGGGCATGGCCACGGTCGGTGGCAGCCTGGTGGGTGAGTGGGGATGGGGGAGGCAAGCAATCCCGCAGCTCTTTCCACTACTTTCCACACACAGACGGACGTTTTCTCGCTCGGGGGTCTCATACAGCCTCGGAAGGGGGTGGGATGCAGCCCCAGACCTGAAGGGGCTTGAGAAACAGCCCTGACGTTTTTATTCATTTATGAAATGTCTACGCCACCCATCTCACTGTCATCCGGGCAGCTTACAACATCATAAAAACAAGAATATAAGAACCATAAACCCCACAACATTAACAAAAATTGGGTAAAGTAGGAAGCAATCCCTGAATGGGATGGAGGTGGGGGTCCGCTAACCATGGGCCACTCCCTTGGGGGCCAAAACCAGAGGCCGGTTTGAAGGCAATTTTGGGAGACCAAGAGGGTGGGGTGCATTGAGCGGCCTGATGTTCCAAAAGACAGAAAAGGTTCTTCTTATGGAGCCCCCAGCCAGGTTCTTGGACTGACAAGGTCTGTGGGCATGAAGGGTGGGCCAATCCCATTCTGAAGTGGGACTTCCAGGAAAGCCCCCTCCCCTCCCGCTGCAATGCGGATCCCCTGCTCTTCTGACTGCTCTCTTCTTTTAGGGGCCATCCTGAAGATGCGAAGCCTTGCGATGCCCCCAGACGCTCTCTGCTTCGAGGATCAAATCTATTGGGAGGTATTTGAAGGCTTCCTCGGGGTCAAACCGGCTGCCCTTTAAGCCACATCAGTGTATTCCCCTGACCCCCCCCCCGGGGTGGGTGGGTGGGAGCTGATTGTTTTATAGCCTGCCTTTCCTCTGGGACCTCAGTGGAAGGGACCCCCCCCAATCCCACCCTAAGAAGCTTAGCTTTAGCACCAGCTATCCCAGAATGTCGCACAGGGGCTTGGTTCCTGCCATATGCTAAGCTAGAACGAGACGGGGAGAATTGTGACCCTGCTGATAGTCCGAGCTCGTTGCAGGAACAGGATGTGAAGAAGCTTTGCTTGTGCCTCTTCTTTTGTAAACCTCAATTTGGGTGCAAACAGAGCCACACGATTCAGGTTAGTAGGGAAAGGGGAAATGGTGGACGTGCAGAATAGCCACGATGGGAGACCTTTGGTCCTCTGAGGCCGTGGGCCACGTTGGGTCAGTGTGGCCTGGAAAGGCCAGCTCTGCCTCCGGAGGGCCAAAGACACACTGGTTCTGGTTCCGGCAACCTTTCCTTTGGGAAGGACCAAAAGCTGGAATCCAAAGACCGTGGATGCTTGCAGGCGGCCTGGAGGAGAGAGAAAACGGGGGGGGGGGACAGGGGGCCCCTTTTATCATCCCTCTCCTTTTGGCCTCACATAGGTGCCCGAGGAACATCGTGATGGCTTCCAGGTCATGGAAGCTCTCAGCACGGAGGAGGCAGACAAAGCCACCCATGCCTGACGTCACCCCCATCACCACCAACAGAAAGAGAAAGCAGTGAGTCCAAGAGATCCGTGTGTTGCCTGGAAGAAAGCCCGGAGGAGCAGCTCCTTCCAGGACTGGAGTCCCCCTGGAAGACGGTTGCACAAATTCAGAAGCACCGACTTCCATGGGATCGTTTCATGGGGTCCATCAGCTACTAAAAAGTCTCCCAAGGCCAACAGCAGCCAATGTTCTTTTTAAAGCAAGCGGGTTTTCTCTTTCACAGCCACCCTTCCATCTACAGAATCCTATTTGCTTTTCAACATAAATTCCATCATGCACATACAGCCAAATACAGGTAGTCCTCAAGTTGCCACCACAATTGAGCCCAACGTTTATGTTGCTAAGTGAAACATTTGTTAAGTGAGTTTTGCCCCATTTTACAACTTTTCTTAGCACGGTTATTAAGTGAATCATTGAATTTGTTAAGTTAGTAACACAGTTGTTAAGTGAATCTGGCTTCCCCATTGGCTTTGCTTGTCAGAAGGTCGCAAAAGGGGTCACGTGACCTTAGGATACTACAACCGTCATAAATAGGAACCAGTTGCCAAGCTCCTGAATTTTGGTCACGTGACCCTGGGGAAGCTGCAATGGCTGTGTGAAAAAGGTCCATAAGTCACATTTTTCAGTGCCTTTGTAACTTTGAATGGTCACTAAATGAACTGTTGTAAGTCAAGGACTCCCTGTAACTGAGAGTGTGCAACAAGCAGCAACCTAGTAAAAGATGTGAATAATAAGGCAATCAATAGCAACAGCAATATAGCAATAGCCATAGTTAGACTTATATACCGCTTCAAGGGGCTTTCAGCCCTCTCTAAGCGGTTTACAGAGTCAGCATATATTTCCCCCACAGTCTGGGTCCTCATTTCACCCACCTCGGAAGGATGGAAGGCTGAGTCAACCTTTGAGCCGGTGAGATTTGAACAGCCGAACTGCAGTCAGCTGAAGTGGCCTGCAGTGCTGCACCCTAACCACTGCGCCACCTTGGCCCTTATCAAGCCCGACTCTGAGCTTTTCTGAACGTTTCAGTCAAGAAGTGGTTGTCCAGCTCTGCTGGCCCCATGAAAGCACTTTCACCCATTCTTTTCTTTACCTCCGGTTCTGTGGGCGTGGCTTGGTGGGCGTGGCTCAGTGGGCGTGGCAGGGGAAGGATTCTGCAAAACCCCCATTCTCTTCCCACTCTGGGCCCGGCCAGAGGTTGCACTGGCCGTTTATCCGAACTACTCCAAATTCCCGCTCCTGCTTCTCCAGAACCCCCCGCTGGCTTTCACCCCTGGCTTTCACCCCTCTGTGTGGCTTCCACAATTGGGGTGGTTTGGTTTTTTGCATAAATAATGTAATGTTATGAAAATTTGGCAATAAAGTAGCTGAAGAGCAAGTAGAGGGCAGGATAAATGTGTTGCGCCTTAAGATATCTTCCTTTCCAAAACTGTTGACTTTTTTCAGCCGAAAGATTATTTATCACGTTTCCAATTTATTTTGAAAAATTGGGAGCCATTTTAACACGATTGTTCAGTTGTTAAACTGAAGTAATATATCAATGAAAAAATATGTACACCCTAGTTTTAAGCGTGCTATTTGAAGTAAAGTTAATATTACTTTACTGTTAAGATTCTCATTGTTGGATATCAATAGTATCCATTTTATGTATTTGTTTAATCACACAAACTTTAACTTGTTCAGCTTCAGGATTAAATTTTATCCATAATTTTTAATTAAATTCTAATAAATATTTAGACTCTTGTATTAAAACATTCTTATTCTACTACGTTTATTCTATTAAGAGTCCACTGGCTAATACATTCAAATTAATAATAATAATAATAATAAGACTCCCAAATAAGGATGCTGGTGTGTGAATGCTGGAATCAGTGAGAGGTTTCAATCCACTCTTGAGTCATCTTCTCATAAGGTTCCATTCTGGTTTTATTGACTCACAAATCTTAAAATCCATACAAATTATGAAAAGTCCACCGATTAATCTTACTCTAAAATGTCAATTGTGACAAGAGGGCGGCGCATGTAGACGCTGATCCTTTGAACTCCTGGGGTTACAGTGGAGCGAGTGGGCAAAAATTAGTCTCTACCCAACTGGGAGCCACTAAAGATTGGATCTTCTAGTCAACTAACTGTCGCTTTCAGTGGTCTCATAATATACCGAGTGACACAGTAAGACTGCTGGGCTCTCCATGGATCGCTGTTGGGCCTGGGACGGCCAGGAGAGCAGAAGCAGAGACAAGGATGCAAAGCTGGTTTGCTAGCTCGGTTATGGAAGCAGCCTCTTAGACCTGCATTGCCCAGTGTTTTTCTAACCAACGCGAGATCCTTTGTTGACAAAACTGATGAACTTGAGTTATGGATGCGAATGAGCCCAGTCTCCGAAGTGAGGCGTGGGAGGAGTCACAACTGGGTATTAACACAGCTCTTTTGCCCTGGAGACTGAGGTAAATCTTGAGGCCACACCTCCGCTCCTCCTCCTGACCTCCCAGATTAACCTCAGTCTTCGGCCCAGAAGGAGTGTTTTTCCTAAGTCTCCCTTCACTTCGAAGATTTTTTCCAACAGTTTTATTCCTTCGTTTGGATCACTCCTCCTCATCCGTGCTTCACCTGCTGCTAGCACTAGAGCCTTACCACTTCGCTAGCACAAGCCCCGAGCAGCCGGCGGTTGCGGGGGGGGGGGAGCTCTTACCTAGCCACGAGTTCTGAGGACATCCAGGCATTGAGGGATTGCAGGAGTCAGAGGCCCAGCAAGAGGACATCCTCCCAGCGTTCCCGAGGATTGGAGCAGAGAGCTTGGACCGCCGGCTCGGAGGTCACCAACTTGGATCGCGGCCATCTTGATGTACATGAGTGGAGCGCGTGGTTGGCATGCCTGATGCTGCGGACGCTCAGAATCCACCGCTGGAGCCACCACTGGAGCCAAAGGAAGGCTGCAGGGGCCTGAACTCTGCTGATAATCCAGGGAGGGCCCAGAGTTTAGCGGTGGGCCGGCTTTCAGTCCGCGGATCGCCGGCAAGCTCGGGAGGGCATGGAGCCTTAAAGCGGCAGGACGCGCAGCCGAGCCAAGGCTGGCAGGAAGGAGGAAGTGGTGAATGGCGCAACCGTGAGTAGAATGGCGGAAGCGTTGAGCAGGGGAGCAGTGGGCCCTAGATCCCCAGGGGAGTCAGACCGGGGCAAGGGGGCCTCCAGGGGAGTTCCCCCAGTCACCAGAGGGAGGTCCTCCACCAAGAAGAGCACCCCCCAGGCCCGCAAGGAGGGAGACCTCCGGCAAGGAGGTGCGGGTCATCAGGGCCTCCAAGAGGAGGATTAGGGACTCAGTTGCCCTCCAGATCTCACTCCCCCCGCAGGCTCCCCACACTGGAGGAGGCCCAGCCTGATTCCCCAGGATCCCCAGAGGGCTCAGACAGAGGGCGTAGTCCCCTATCACCCTTCCTTATCACCTGCCCATCCCTCGGAGGCACAGGGAGATCCCTGGTCTTCCACCAGATTTTGATTAACACCGGTTTGCTTATAGAAGCAACAGGTCAACAGAAGGCGCCATTGCCACTGCTCTACATACTGCACTGAGACACCTTGAGAAGTCTGGGAATTATGTCAGAATGCTTTTTATAGACCACAGCTCGGCCTTCTTTAACCCCATCTTCCCAGGCATTCCCACTGAAAAGCTGACTGGCCTGAATTTCCCTCCCCTCTCTTGTGACTGGCTTAAGACTTACACACAGTAAGGGTTGGGTCCTTGACATCTTCCACCCTGAAGCTCAGCACAGTCTCCCCGCAGGGCTGCGTGCTCAGCTCCTACCTGTACTCGCTGTATACACAAGACTGCATATTCTCAAATCCAACCAACAACATAACAAAGTTTGTAGATGACACAACTGTGCTGGGGCTTATAACTGGAGGGGACCAATCAGCATACAGGGAAGAAGTACAGAAGTGGTGTTCAAAAAAACAACCTACATCTAAATACTAGCAAAACAAAGGAGATGGTGCTGGATTTCCAGAAGCACAGAGAGGAACTTGTCCCACTGTGGAGAGGATTTCCTCTTTTAAATTCTTGGGAGTGCTCAATAGTCAAGATCTCACCTGGAAAAACAACATGTCCCTAGTGGTTAGTAAGGCTCAACAGATACTTCATTTCCTTAGAGTCCTGCGGAAAAAATCAGCTGGAACAATGGCTGATGGTTTCTTTCTATGGGTCCACGATAGAAAGTGTCCTCACATACTATATATCAGTATGGTATGCTGGTTTAATAGCTGTGGACAGGAAGGCACTACAGAGAGTGATCCATTTGGCACAAGAAACCATTGGTTGCCCTCTGACACCACTGGATGACATCACCAGGTCTCACTGTTTCAGCAGAGTAAGGAAAATACTTAGGGATAATTCACACCCTGGCCGGTGTCTCTTTTCACTTTCACCATCGGGCAGAAGACATCGAACTATAGCCAACTGGAGAAACAGGTTTAAAAACAGCTTCTATCCATGGGGTGTCAGACTCCTAAACACAATCACAATCACTCCACGTACATGTGGAAATGTATGACTAGTTTCCCCCCAACACACACACACAATTACTTGTACTGTTATGGATTGCACCAGTAGAGGCTAAACCAATTTTGTTGTATACATGATGTACAATGACAATAAAAGCTATTATTATTATTATACTTTATTCATTAAACATGAACCTCAGTCAACTGAACATTCAAAAATGCATCACAAATACCATTGACTGGTGCTGATGGTTGGTACGGATTGCTACCAGCGTCCTAGGTATCAACCAAGGACCTTCTTAAAATATACGATGTAGCACAGGGTTTTTTGCAGTTCTGCTGTTGTTATAGCAGGAAGCTGCAATTTATTGATGTACTTATTATTGCTGCTGTTGTTAAATCTGTTCCTGTACTTTCCCCAAATTTTCATTAAATCATTTATAATAACTTAGTTTTTAAATCTCTTCTAATTGTTTCAATCCATAAGATTTGAGGTTCTGCATGGTCTCTCCTTCCAGAGAAAAATTTCAAACTTTCAAACTCAGACAATTTGCACTTTGCTTTTTTTTTTTTTTTTTTTTGACGTCCCAGCAAGCAGCCGCCCGGCCTCCACTCCGATAGATATAAACTGAAATAGAACATCTATTTAATGATTATAAAATATATTTATAATGGATATCTCTGCCTAGAAGGAAAAGGACCTTCGGAGCCGTCTCCCATTCTTGGCATGGGCGCCACCAGTTAGAGTGTCAAATGCGAGTATGGCCACTAGATGGTGCTGCTCTGCTTTTCTACTCTGCCCAGCAAGTCCGTCCGGCCTTCAGCTTAAGGTGGGCTAGTGGGGGCCGGTCTGGGGAGCTGGGGAGGGCGCTCTCTTTGGCAGCGAAGCTTCCAGGGAGGCCGCTGGATGCAGCTTTGGCCACCTCCCGCTTTGAGGCCGTTCAGCAGCAGCAGCAGCCGCGGCCACACCGGTCACAGCCAAGATCTAAAGCATCCAAAATGGGGAGCAGACGAGTCTCCTTGATGCCCACCCTCTCTGATGAAAACCGCCATTCTGGCCAGCCATCCCAAAGTCTTTGTGGAGCTTCTTAGTCATCCCGGTCTTGGTTGTCCCAATTGACAACTGGACCTTCTGGTTTTTCTTTGAAGACGTTTCGCTTCTCATCCAAGAAGCTGCTGAGAGCTGAAGAAGCTTATTGGATGAGAAGCGAAACGTCTTCAAAGAAAGAAGAAAGTCCAGTTGCCTCTTGAAAAAACACCTTTGGGACAACCAAAGGTACGGGGAGCTCAGGTGCCAATCATTTGCAGGGAGCTGGCAGTCTAGGCTGCTTAGATCACCAAGGGTGTCCTCCTGGCTCCCCCTTTGGACCTCCGGCTCCTCTTCCTCCCGAGGCTCCACTGGGCACAGCCTGCGCAGGTCCACTTCTGGGCGGGGATTTTTGGAGGGATTCCTGGTCAGGGTGTCCCAAGGGAGAGCTAGCCTGCCAAGGCAGGAAGTGGGGGGGGGCAGGAGAGCCCAAGGCCGTAAGAGGGACGGGGAGACTCAAGACCGGGAGACCTGAAGGGTGCCTGGCGGTTGATCTGTTCACCCCCCCGTTTTCTGTCCCACTGCCACTGACCTCCCACCTGTATTAGAGGCCCGGGAAGGAAGCAAGGCGGCCCCCCTGGAGCTTCCAACTGCCTGGAAAGGGGAAGAAGATTTGGAGGGGCTTCCGGGGGCAGAATGTTTTGGGGGTGCAGAGCCCCCACGGCTTTCTCCATTGTGAGCGTCCCCATCAACGGGCCTCTTGGTCGCGCACGACGAGATGCTCGCAGATTCTTCGGCGAGACGAAGATGCCTAATTAAAATTAAATGCCGAGACGCTTTCCTGTTAACGAGCCCTTTGGCGGGGGGAGCCCCATGGAAAGGGCAGGCCACGTGGTTGCAGCCTCGGGCCTGAGGGGCGGCGGAACAAAGGGGGAGCGCCTTGGGTTGCTGGACACGTCCGAGGCAGACGCCGAGCCCGAAGGAAGCGGGTGAGAAAGCCCCGGCCCGTCTCTTTCCCAAGCAGGAGGGGCGGCTGGGCGAATGGGACGGGAGGCGGGGGCGGGCGGGAACGACGGAATCCGTGGCCGAAGACATCCCTTCCGCGGAACAGTGTGCCCCCGCCCCCGCCCCCGCCGGGCTTGGAAACCAAAGGCTCGCCCCAGAAGGTCCTTCCTCCCGCCCAGCAGGGGGTCCCTGGCAGACCCCGCCGCCCACAAGGAAAAGGCCGCCGGGTGGGCATCCCATGCATTGTTGGGGTCCCAGTTTGTGGGCTTTCCGGAAACCCGATGCGGTGCCGGGGACGGCCGAGTGCTTCTACCGGAGCCGGTCCGATGAGACCTGCCGGAGAGGCCTGGCGGCGGGGCGTATTTGTTACAGCCGAGTCTCGTGTCCGAAGAGCGAAAGGAGACTGGCGGGCTGGGTAGCCCTGCGCCACTCGCTGAGGGGAGAGCTGCGTTCCCGGACCTCGATTGGGGGGGTGGGGGTGTCCTAAATGAAGTCGGAGGGAAAGGCAGGTAGACCTGGCTGGGGAGGGAGGGGGGCTGGTCTTCTCCTGGCTTCGTTTGCTCCCGAGGTCTCCAGAGCGGACTCCTGCTCGAGGGAAATGGAGCGCCCGGAGGCCCAGCCCGGAGCGAAAAGGAGGAGCCAAGCCTCCCACTGGGGGCTGCGAGGCTTCCCGGTGGCATCTGAGCCAGCCCGTTTCTTTCTTCGGCGGAGCCTGGGTACTTGGTGGTCCTGGTGTGCCAAGGCCCCCGTCTCCTTTCTGTTGGAACAAGCAGCTCTTCCATTTTCCGCCGAGGTCGACTTTCCTGGCCGCGTGTGGCTCACGCCAAAGCCAATCCGTTTTCCCCGGGGAGAACTCGCAGGAACACAGGCAAGGGAGCCCTCGACGGTTGCGCGCCTAACTGTGGGGCGAGTCGTCGGGGCTTCAACACGGGAAGGGAAGGGGACGCAGAGCCGAGCTGCGCGCTCTGGCTCGGAAGGCCGCACTTGGAAGCTGCCTGCGCCTCAGCCCCGCAGACGGCCCTGCCAGGGTTCGCAGTTTCCCGAGACCGGCTTCCCTGTCGGACGGAATTGCAGGCCGGGAGACTCTCATCCTGGGAAGCCAATCCAGGAAGGAGAGCGCTTAGCCTCCAGGAAGGAGCTGAGGCCGCCCATCGCTTGGGGGGCGTCTCCCTGCTGCCTTGGCCGTGGGGGGGGGGGAGTCTTGGAGGAGGGGGTTAATTCCGTGGAAGGTCTCGAGGGGGCCGGTGGGGGGGAAGGAGGCCTTGCGGGGGCGGGCCTCCGTCTGAGAGCAGCGCTGGCGGCGACGTCATCCTCCGCGCACGCGGCTCTTCAAGAGGCGCGGATGCGGCGCGAGGGCTTCATTCCCGGGTCTCCTTGGCGGCGGCGCTACGGAGGTGGCCGAGGGACTCCTGTTCGCGGATCTCCGAGGCGGGTAAGAAAGTCTCTCCATTCCTCCCGAGCTCTGCCCCCTCCGACGACGCCCGCACGTCCTGGCTCCGAGCTTCCCTGCTGAACGGGAAAGGCGTGCCGAGCGGGTGGAGGGCCTTCGCGGGCTCCCGGGGGGCTGCGGAGACATTGGGCGGGGAGGAAGGCTCCCGGGAGCCTCGAGGGTTTTGGCGCTCAAGAGGACGGGGAGGGTGAGAAAGGCCGGCGCTTTGAGGCGGGGGTTTCCCCGCATGCCGCTTGTGCCAGCTGAAGAGACCAACGCCCCAAAGCGAGGCTGGTCTTTGGTTTCAGTTGCTGCTTGCTGTTCCTGGGCAAGTCCCGCTCAGCGTTTGGGCTCCAGTTCTGCTCCGAGAAGCATTTGGTTCGTTTGCCCATCCACTTAAGTGGCCTCGGGAGACGTTGCTTACCGCCCCCTCCTCTCCTTCACGGCTGGTCCCTGGCACAAGCGGCCGATCAAGCAAGCCGGCCGCGGGGAGATCCGATTGCCTGCAAACTCAGGGGGGACTTCAGTTTAGAACAGGACCCGCGTCACACAAGAACAATTGCGGCCGTCTGAAACTCGGTACGTTTTAATGTTTTGCAGCCCGAAGTGAGGAGGTGCTCGGGACGGTTTCGGAGGCGTCTCGTGGCTCCTGAGCATTTCCTTTCGGAGGCATTTTGCGGACTCCTAGTACAGATTTGTTTTACACCAGGAATCGATCTGGTTTTCTTTAATATTTTCCCCTAGGATCTTTAACGCGACTGTTGTAACTTTGTGCCTTGCAGCTATGAACTTTATGTGACGTTTTCATAGTGTTTCGTTTTAATTTCTTAGAGTTATCAAGAGAGTGGACGTAGCAATATTAAATAGAATAAACCGTCTACAGCTAAGTATTAAAACAGCGTCGAATTTAATTTCTATGTAGTTTTCTGTTCAACGATTTTTTTAAATTTAATTATATCATGTATGCTTTGAAATATAAGAAAGAAAGATTCATTTAAGGATTCAGACAATGTGAGATTATTGGTGATTCTCCACCGATCCTGAACCACGATCCTGAGTGCCACCCCAGGGCGACGGCAGTGGGCGGGCAGGCGATATAGAAGGCGAGTCTGGCCGGAAGGGAAACGGGAGCCCCGCGGAAAGGTGGCCGACGCTTTGTTTCCCTCGCCCGGGAGGATTCATGCCGATCTAGGCCTTCTTCTATTTCGCGTGTATGGCGTTCCTGACCAGCAACAGCCTGACCCAGCCGGAGTCCGTGTTTCTGCCATGGGATTTATGGGTTCTCCTGGAGAAAGGTCGCTCCCGAAAAATACCTTCCCCTAAAGCGCGTCTCCTCGGGAAAGAACCGAATCCAGTCAGTGGGGAGAGAGTTTCCTCCTTTTAAAATAGTCTCTCAACTCTTTGGAGGTTTGCAGATAAACGGACGGAGCTGGTTACTTTAATCAACTCAACTTCCAGCCTTTCTGTTTCCTTTCATCTGCGGACTTAAACAAAATTAAGTGGGCTTCTCCACAACGGCAGGAGCCGCCCGGGGGAGTCATAAGACAAACGCCTCCTTCTCGCCAATCCCGAAGGACCAGCGACCGCCCAATTCCCCTTCCGCGCTTAAACCAAACACGCATTCCTCCGGGCGAAGACGCCACCGCCCCGGGACGTCGCCTAAGGCCTGACCCGAGTCCGGAGCAGAGACTGTTGGGGGTGCAAGGCCGCCAAAATGCCCCTTGGCCTGGCATCGACTTCAGCTGCGGAGGGGGCCCTTCACCCAGAACCGAGCGCTTCCCTGATGTGAAGGTGTCCCGCGCGGGTGGGGGGGGGCTGGCAACGGGCCGGGCGGTGGCTGAACCCGGCTGTCCTACTGGCCGGGAGGAGGTCAGGCCAGCAGCTCAGTCTCCCGCCTTGTTCAAGCGAAGCTCCGGCGGGGCTTGAACCTGCATTGCAGGAAGACGCCGCTCTTGGGGTGCGCGCACTCCACGCTTCCTCTGGAGACACCCCCCCCCTTTCTAAAGTTGGCGGGGACACCTTTCTCGGTCTGCCGGTGCCTCTTCCCAGCCCGGTGGACGAGCCTGGAAATTGCTTACGAAGAAGCGCGGAGAGGCTTCGCTTTTTCTCCTCCCGATCCACCCCACGAGGCCCCTCTGGACCCGGCGCAGGAGCAGCCCAAGCCAAACAGGCGCGGAGCTTCTCTTGGCTCGGCTCCAGGCCAGCAAACCGGCAGTTCACCGGCCGTGAAGCTGTGCGGTGGGGTCGACCGTTGCGCGCCGTTCCCTTGTTCCGCCACTCCCTTTTTGCCCACCTGGCCGCCCTCCCTCCCTCCCTCTCTCCGGCCATCGCGCCTGTATCGCCGGGTCGACCCGCAGGGTAGCTGAAGCCGGAACGCCGCCCCAATCTGGGCTCCCTTTGGCCCGCGACACCAGGCGACCCAGGGGGGCTGCCCAGCTCCCTCCAACTGGGTCGCCGCCGCCAGGTCCCTCTTAGCCAAAGGCTGTTCGCCCTTGAGTCAGTGGGGCATCCGTGGGAATCTCTGAGCCTGAGCTGCCGGAGGAAAGGCGTGGTCTTCGCAGGAAAATCCCTGGGGACAGTCGCGTTTGTCAAGCCCAAAGGCCGTGTGAACCCAGCCACACTTTTTATGCCTCTTTAACTGACTCTTTTCTGAGCCGCCTTGATTAAGCTGCTTGGACGGGAAAAGTCTGCCGGACTCAGGGAGGGAGAAATGTTTTGGGCTAGCTAAGAATCTGACGGTACCCAAAGATCAACGGATTAATTGTGCCTGGATCTTAAATGGATGCTGGTCAGTTTAAAGAGGCCGCCACTGGCACAGATGAGGACCCGAAGGAGGGGCGGCGGCGGCGGCATTAAGCCAAAGCTCTCTGGAAGCGGCCCTACTTGCTTTAGGAATGAAATGTCCCCCAACAAGCAAAGCTGTTTCCACAGCGGGTGAAACTAGTATCCACAAGTTCACCTTGTTTTATCCACAGGACATTTAAGCATGTCAGGGTAATTTGTCTCCAGCCCAAACTTCACCAGGAGGCCCAGGTGAAGCCATCCATGCCTAGCCCCAGTGGGGGGAGCTTGCCATACTTCGGGCTCCCTCATTTATTCCCACGAGTTGCGGGTCTTCCTCCAAGCAGGATCCTCCAGGCTGGCCTAGAATTATCTGCATGCAGAATTCAGGGAAGCTAATATCCACCAGCGCCCCTTCTCTGCCTGGGGTTCCTCTATTGTCTCCCCCACCCCAAACGGCCAGGGGAATCCGGACTCCCTCAAGGATGCGAAACAAGATCTACAGGGGATGCTATAACCGCCACTCTTCACGCTGCTGTGGCTCATTTGGAATAGCGGGGAGGGGGGTGTCACGTGAGGATGCTTTTTGTAGATTTTAGCTCTGCCTTTAATACAATACTTCCACATAGGCGGGTGTCTAAACTTACGGATCTTGGACTTTCTTATTCAATCTGCTTTTGGATTATGGATTTCCTGTCTGGCCGCTCTCTGAGGGTCGGATTAGGTCATCATCTCTCTTCAGCCCTTATTCTTAACACTGGGACACCACAGGGTTGTGTGTTGAGTCCCTTCTCTATACTCTTTATGTGCATGACGGCGTTCCCACTCACACTAGTGATACTATTACTAAATCTGAAGATGATGCAACAGTGGTGAGGCTCATCTCCGGGAGGGGCGGGAGGATGAGTCTGCCTATCGAGATGAGGAGGTGGGCCGGTTGCTTTCTAGGAGCTTAGAGTGGGCTATAGAAGGAAAAGGTCAGAGGTCCAGCCCTTGCTTATCAAGGGGGACCGTGCAAGTGGAGCAAGTGGCCAGTTTTCAGTTGCTGGGTGTTACCATAACAGGGGACCTGACCTGGGGTAACTCGCATTGCAGCCCCCGGTCAAAAGGGCCCAGCAGAGATTATAGTACCCGAGACCTCTCGGGGAAACAACTGAATGAGAAACTGCTGGTGACCTTCTACCACTTCACCATAGAGAGGATTCTGACTTACTGCACCTGCGTCTGTTTTGCCCATTGCACAGGGGCAGCCAGGACAGACGCTCCAGGGGGTCAACGCCATTGCCCAGAGGATCATCGTGGGTTGCCCCCCCTCCCCCTCTTCGGAAGAGCTTTAGAGCTCCCGCTGCCTTAAGAAAGTTCAAAACATTCTCAAAGATCCATCTCACCCTGGGCACTTTTTTTTTTTAACTATTACCATTTGGCAGCCAGTACAGGATTTTAAAAAAAAGGACAAATAGGCTGGAAAACAGCTTCTATCCCAGAGCAGTAACAAGACCGAATTCTACCGTATATAGATTATATTGCAATACTAATGCAATATTGGGTTTTCAGTTCAATTGTATAGAATGTGAAGGATGTGTGTTGGTGTTTTATTTTTATAGTTATAATGTACATTAAAGATGGCATTTGATTTCGTTGTATGAGGTGCAAGGACAATAAAATAAACTTAAGACAGGATCTAGTCCCTCTATTCAGACAAAAACAAAATTTGCAGAAAGAAACACCCAAAGATGTTTAGGATGAAGGTGTTATTTACAAAGGATGACAATTATAATAATATGTAGCAGAAAAACTGTCTTCTAATACGCTACAGATAATTTATTATCATATAAGCTCCCATGAATCATAGTTCTTATGACTGCAATCCACACTTGAAACATGAGCTTATGATGGGTTAGGCTTACAAAAGGGATGTCAACTTTCAGGGACATGAAAATGAGGGATGCTCATGACATCTTAAAACTGAGGAATGCTCTTAGTGGATCAAATCCTCTGCCTCAGATTGGTGCCAAAACAGTTGCAAAACTGGGCAGATAGTTGCAGGACATGGTTCACGCCTCCTCCGTCGTGTCCTGCTTGGAAGACCCGCCTTTTAAGTCAGCAAAGCCCCTCTCTCCAAAACCTTCACCCAGGGTGAAATCCAGCAGGTTCTGACAGGTTCTGGAGAACCAGTAGCGGAAATTTTGAGTAGTTCAAAGAACCGGCAAATACCACTTCTGCTTGGCCCCAGAGTGGGGAGGGAATGAGGATAGTGCAACATCCTTCCCATGCCACGCCCACCAACCCCCACCTACAAAACAGGTAGTAAAAAAAAAATTGAATTTCACCACTGCCCTAATCCCTCCTTTCATATTGGCTTATGCCATTACCATATAAATATGGCAACAGAGTAACCAATATTGGACATTTTAATTCATTTCAAACACCATATTCTCTTCTGTAGGCACTGTGGGTCTGGCTGCTCCCTCCCTCCCTCCCTCCCTCCCTCCTTCTCCCCACAGCTCATAAGGCTTTGAAGGCTGAGGGGAGCCAGTCTCAGCTGCACATCTGCTGAGAATTTAGAGGGCAGTGCAAAAGCTGAGGATAAAATGTGTCAAATGTTGATAGAATATTAGATGTAAGCTATTGGAGGTGTGTTATGTGTAAAACAATTGTGAAATCTGGATCTTTTGGCCTGGCTGAACCATGGCAGCAAGATTTTGTTTCCAATGAACAGAGGGGCAGCCCAGGGATTTAATAGGCATGGCACCCAAAAGGTATGGCACCCAGAATTGTTCCCAAACTGTCATTTTTAATAATAGTTGTCATCATTAAATTCATAGCGTGAATGAACAAAAGGTCTGTGAAATCAAAATGTCTCTTTACTTTTATGCTGGTCTCAAGTACAACTTTCGGGGGGAGGAGACTCAGACCTAGGTCAGTCATCAAAGTTTGACCCTTGCAGGTCAAACCACACATCCATGTATTGAAATATCATCCTCCCATAAATGATTTCAGTTAATTGGGCTTGTTTCCTGGTTTGAGTGGATAAGAGAAACGGGGAGGGAGCCCAGGCTGCTGTGATGCAAAAAAAGTGAGGAGCCTTTGAGGACTTTTCCCTTCTGGTCTTCAAAACCCCCGTGGGACTGTTGGGGGTTTTATCCCATCGAAAAGGGCAGCCCTGAACCGCGATCCAAAGGATCCTCTAGCACTTGATTCGGCTGTTGGTGCTGAACGTCGGGCTTGGTCCCAGTTTCCAGATTGGGGCCCTTGTCTTCTCTCCGGGCTGTTAGAGGCGCTTCTGGAGGCGGGGGGGGGGGGGAGGTCCTTAACCGACCTTTCATTTTGGCTAAATGTTGAAATATTCATATTCCAGGAGATTGATTTAAAAATCATCATAACAAATCGGTTCTTAAAATATCGAAAGTCTGGAAGGAGGAGTCAGGCTCAAATTGATAGTCGCCGAAGGAAAGAAACGGATTGATAGATGCGTTTTCCCCCAGTTATAAAACCAAAGGAAGGTCCTTTCCCCCCCCCCTCCCGCAGGACTCTGAATTGGGGCAAAACCCACCTGGAATCGGGAACTGTTGCTTGTAGGGAAAGAACCGGAAAGCCCCACCAAATGAAGAAAGGCGGCAGCGGAGGCGGCTCGAAAGAGACCCATTTGTGATCCAACCTTTCCGTTTCCAGTAAAAAAATCTGCTGCCAAAACAGCGGAGCGAGAGCGGGGTGGGGGCTTCGGCACTTCCCCCCTGGCCCAACGCCCACGGCCACTGTGGACCAAGCCAAGGAAGTTCTCTGCTGTAAGCCGGATACATTTCGCGCAAACATTTCGATCTCAGAATAGAGGGGTCTTTTGGATTCAGATTGCGCAGAATCTCCTAGAATAATTTTGACTCCACGGGTGACCCGGGACGGGTGTGGCCGCCCTCCGCGCGTGTTCAGCTGCCTCTGGGCAACGGTCTGAGATGCCCCCGCCCCTCCCCCCCGCGAAATTTCCCGAAGAATTTTAGGCGTGAGTGGCTGCTGCCCTCCCCCCCCCCGACCCGCGTTGCAATCTCCTCAATTCCTGGGCAGCAACGCTTCCTCTTCGGGGCCCCCGCGCCGCTTCACCCCTTCCGAGGCAGCCTGGGGCCCGTTGATAGACGAGATTAAAACTTCAATCAGCGCGGTAAGATTTCCGGCCATTCCCCCTTCTCGGTGAGTGACGCCCGGCTTTGCTTGTCCCTTCTGCCTCAGCCTGAGACTTCTCGGAAAGCAGACCGTTGGGTGGGGAGGTGTGTGGGCAGTAAATAGCTGTCGAGGAGACTCCGCGGGGCGAGAACCCTCGCAAAGGAGGAGGAGGAGGAGGAGGAGGCCCCACTTGGGAGCCAAACCAGCTCATCTTCCCTCCAATAGGAAAAAAGGGCAAACCAGAAACCGAACGGAGGGGAACCGACGCCTCAGCCCATCCGGGGGGGGGGGGAGGTGTCTCGTCCGGTGCGGAATCCAAAGCCGTAAAAAGCTACGCGGGCGATTGATCCGACGGCGTCGCGCACGAGAGCCCCAAGAGGCTCCTCCTCTCCCTGCCCGGGCTGGAGGCGCCACCGGGCGGGTCGCAGAAGCCACCGGAGGGGAACCGTTTTCTACCCTCGCAACGGCCCGCTCGGGGATCTTCTCCACATCCTCGGCTCATCCCTCCAAGGCAGAGGCGCCGCCGCCGCGAGAATAAACCGACCGGGACGCAGCCCGGGCGGCGTTAGAGGCAAAGAGGGAAAGGTTCGCAATTAACCCGCAGTCCCCGTTCCCTCCGGAGCCCAGCCGAGGGCAGAGCCGCCCTCCGCCCGTCCGGGCCCGCCACAAGCGCCGCCTCGCGGGCCCCGCGTGCTCCTCACCCGCCGTGGAGCCAGCAGCGGCGGGGCCGGAGCGGAGAGCACCAGGGGCGGTGACGTCAGTGGGCCGGAGCCAATGGGCGGCTGGCGGGCGCCGAAGCCTACCTGGGCCGGGCGCCGGTCCCTCCCGCCGGGCGGCCCCGCCTGCTCATCCCGGAGCCATCGGGAGGCTTTTGGCGGCTCTCGGGGCGCCTGGTTCCCTTCCGACGGAGACCCGTCTCCCTCGAGGCTCCGGATCTCCCGGGTGAAAGGCATGGTAGGGCCGGAGAGCGCGGACTCCCCGCCTGCCCACCGGGAACGCCGGGCGGCTCCCGAAGGCCCAGCCAGGCTCCTCGGGGGACGGCGCGCCTCTCGCTCGGCTCGCTGTCCTGCCCATCGCCCAGGGACGCCCCGGAGAGAAGCGGGCGCTGACTGGGGAAGCCCCCCGGCGGAATTCGGGTCGTGGCCATGAAGCTGCCAAGCCTCCCGCGCCTCGTCTTGGCGGCAGCTGCTCCAAGGCGGACCGAGCGGCTCCCGGGCCGAAGCCCTGAGAGGCCGCCGCTTTCTCTGCCCCTTGAAGCGCCTGGCAGGGGCCTCTGAAGCCGGCCTGCCGCTTGAGCCAGCGCCGCCCGCCGCTCGTTCCCTTCGCTCTTCCTCCTGCTCCCTGCCTGCCCGAGTTGCGGGGCGTTTGCCGGAAAAGCCCAGCGAGCGAAGCCCCCGCGGGCTTTGAGTGCCCCCTCCAGACCCCCGTTCCGCCTCCTGCAAAGCCTTGAATAGCCGCCGCCTCCACTCCTCGCCTTCTGCCAAGCGGCTTCCTCGTGCAGGCCTCCCCCAGCCTCGCCTGGCGCGTGGGGCGGGGAGGCGGAGGCGACCTTTGCCCCGCTGACTGTCGCCCCAAACGCCGGAAAGCCGCGGCGGCCACCCGCAGGACCCTTCCCGGCCTCCTTCCCGGCCGCGCGGCGGCGGAATCCCGGCTCCACGCCCTGCTTCGGAGCGGCTCTCCCGGAGCCGGCGAGAGAAAAGCTGCCTGCAGGGGTTGGTTGTTATCTTTGGTTATCTAGCTGTATGAGTGGGGTCAAGTCTTCATAAAGCTAGATAACCGAAAGTAAAAATAACCCCATTACACGCCTGAGGAAGAGAAGCAAGAAGGCCGAAGCCGCCTCAGCCTGACTGGAAGTGACCACCGCTGCTGGCCGGCCTCCCGGTTGTGCCTCTGCGCGTTGAGAGGCTGCCTTCGGGTACCCAGGCCCCGGCGCAGCGCCTCCTTGAAGGGGGCTCCCCTTGAACCGGGGCTTCCCGTCGCCGTTTCGTCTCGCGTGAAGAAGGCGCTAGCTATTCAGGTCACTGATGTCCACACTGGGGGCCTCCAAGAAGCCTCTTTTTCTGGTACCGGGTCTCAGAAAGGATTTTGTCCGGATTAGGTCTGCATCCTTAATTTAGTGACTACTAATTTTCCCAGTTTATTCAGAACTGGGGATGATAAACGGGATGATGAGTTGGTTCCACTCTTGCAGTCTTTGATGTTTCCTCGCTTGCTTCTGTTGTTTGGATAGTGCTTCTACCGGGAAATCCTTCCTGAATTGCCCCAGATCAGTTGCTAGAGTTAAGGTCAAATGTCCATGTATTGAGCTTGTTTTATTGATTCTTTGTAAAGAGAATCAGCAAATAATTCTTATTGGTCAACCTTATATTTAAATCTTTAGTGCATGGGAGTAAATTTCCGTAACTCACCCAGTAGATTACTCTCATGGTAAAGATAGGCAGCATATAAATTTAACAAATAACTAAATAAATTAAATATTAAGCTAAATTCATCTACATGGATTATTTTCTTACATTTCTCATATTGCAGCTAAAGAATTCTTTCCTAGATGAACACTTTGATTCATTGTTTGGAAATAATTCCATTATTTTCTTCCTCACATTGATTAACATTTTACAGTTTGAGATAAATTGTCCAGAACTTTGTAGTGGCAGGGCCAGAATCGTCCTTCTGGTTCGGAAGGAGGACCCGGCCTGAGGCTGGGAGCCTCGGACTGCTGGGGCCAGAAGCGGCATCGGGTGAGCCTAGCCCCCAACCGGCTGGGCTTCCTCCTGGGTTCCTTTGGGGGCTTCTCATCCCCTTTCGGAATGAGACGGTGGGGGGGCTGCCGAGGCTGCCATCTTGCCTGGGTTTCCTCAGCCCTTTGCAAATCAGGAAACCAGCGGGGGCCGCGGCGACCCAGAACCCCAGAGATTCCGGAATAGCTGGGCGGGAAAGAGAGGGTCTCTAACGGAGGAAGAGCCGCTGCATGTCTGAGGGAGGCCTGGAAGGAAGGGAGGATCCTTCCATTCCCTTCTTGGATTCCCTTTGTTGCATCCAGATACAGTCTGAGGCAGCCTGCAAACATCCACGGGCTAAGAGAAAGGAAAAAGGGCCGGGATGCACCTGAGAGAGGAAACCGCTGGAGACAAGATACAGCGGGGTGGTGACAAAGGTGGGTGGGTGGAGCTCTTTACTGTCCGGGAACTCTACCTGCTTGTTTCCCATTGCTCTGTTTTTTTGGATGGGCTTGTCTGGCTCCTCACTGCCCCCCCCCTTCCCGTTCCTCTCTCATGCCTGCTCCAGCGTTGTTCTTTTGGGGAGACCTGAGAATTGCCATTCCTAAGGGTCCCCATCCTATTTCTATGGAATTGAGATCTCGGGGGTTTTTCAAAGCGGCAACATTTTGCGTTGTAGCTCTCTTGGGATTTCAATGCCAAACATTCCCCCCCCCCCCAAAAAAAAACTGGCTTTCACTGAATGCCGCTAGAGCTGGCTCCCCAGCACCGCTGTGTTCAGAGATGAGCCGAGCACAGAATTGGGTGTGTGGAGATGGATCGTTTCGTTACATTTCTCATAGTGTAGCTAAAGACTCCTTTCCTAGATGGACGGATTAACTCATTGTTGGGAAATAAAGAACTTCCGTCTGGTTGGCCGGGAGAAATGAGAAGGTTCCAGTTTCAAAAGTAGGAACCTTCTCCTCTCTCTCCAGAAAGCAGGAACAAAACCGACAGGGACCAATTGCCCGCATCCTTGCCGCCAGGCGACGGTTCTGAGCAATTTGCGAGATGAGAACCTGCAGTTCTTCAGGCGCGGCTTCTCTGCGTTGCCGCCTGGGACTCAGCCGAATATTCGTCCGTGGGATGGAGGGGGGGGACGGGACGGAGGGAAGGAGATGCCCAGCGAAGGGAGCAGCTCTGGCGGCCTTTCAGCCGAATTCTCTGTCCACAGTGCTGAAAAGTTCGGCCTGCCATTTCCAGGGGAAGCCGGGACTCTTTCTTTTTCTCTCAGCAAAGGGGCAAAACCAGAGGAAGGAATGCCAGCTGTCTGCCAAAAACCACGGAAGAACTTTGAAGTGCCTCCTTCTCTATCCGCCCCCCCCCGCCCAGTCCCCAATAGCTGTAGGAATACACCCCCGGCCCCGCCCCGGAGAGATTGGGGGGTGGGGGTGTCAGTCCAAGACTGGTTGCTCAAGGGAGGCCGAGCCACAACTCCGTGGACTTTCATGGGGCTAAAACTGAACTCCGGCACCTGCCTGAGCCACAGCTTCCCCCACAAAACGTTTGAAGGCTGTGTGTGTGTGTGTGTGTGTGTGTGGCATCATGTAACAACACAATCTGGCCTGTCTTGGAACTGTGTAGTTGAAGCAGCTGCTGGGGTTTCTTGCCTTGTAATATATATTTTTTATTTTCAGACATCAGGATGGCTTTCCTGGTGGTCCGTATTCCAGACCCCCCCCAAAATAAATCACTGCAAAATCAGGTTGGTTCTCTGGGTCTCCCCCGCTCTCCCCCCCCCACATCTTTGACATGACTGATTGTGATTAACTAACTAAATAAATGCAGGGAACGAGCGGAGGGGCTGGTCTGGCGTTGCAGAGGGGTCTATGAAGCCCACCTGACATTTTAAAAATAGTCGGAGCCCTAAAGGATGAGAGGCGTCTAGAAAGAATAAAAAGTGAATTGTAAGTTAAGGAGCAAGTAAATGGACGAGGAATCCGAATGTCACGGAGACTGCAGCTTTGCAAATACATCATTATTGAACTTGTATCATCATTATATATTTTATTTCTAATATATTATAATTATTTATATTGCATAATCAAAATATCTAACAAATTATATGAATTATTTGTATATATTCATAAAGGTATGAAATAGGTCGTAGCACTTTTAACTGAGGGAATGATTAATCACTATTAAATGAATATAGGGACGTTAATCTAATAGAAGCCTTCATTGTGCAGCCCCAGGAGCTCCAGTTTTCCCTTCCTTTCCGAGCCTCCGTGCTTTGGAATCGATTTCCACGGGGAAGGAAACATTTCTCAGCTGCTGCTGCTGCTGCCAATAAACCCCACCAGGCAATGAGGGCACGGAGAGGGGTGGCCAGAAAGCCCAGTCGGGCAACGATTGGCGGCTGCCCTTCCGCTTCGGTACCGTACCCTGCGCAGACGCCCCTGCAGCCCCCCCTCCCCCGGAGGAGCCAAGGCCGGCAGACGGGCTGGGGATGGCCTAGGGACCCCTGCCTCGCTCCTGGGTTTGCCCCTAAAACTACTGGGATGCCGGGCGGCACTTAGTTCGCTTCGCCCGTCTCGCGCCATCCTGGCTGGCTGTTGGCAGCACCCCTGCTCCTCCTCCTCCTGCTCCTGCTCCTGCTCCTGCGCCCGCTCCTTCCTGGCCTTGCCGCCTCCCAGGAAGCGGGGTGGGCTGCGGGGAGGCCTCTCCTGCTAATGACCAGCCTGCTCCAGCTTGGGAGTGGCCCGGGGAAGCGGAGCGGCTCTTGGAAGGCAAGGGATGGTGGGAATTCTCCACCAAGGAGTAATTAATGACCCCCGCCGCCTCCCCCCCCCCGCCGGTGGCAGACCCCACCGCTTTGCCCCCACCCGCGGCAGACTTCATTAGCCATTCTGGGCCCGCTTCCCTCCTCCCCCTCCTCCTTTTAGAGCTAAACTTGATTTGCATACATTTGCATAATGAACCTCATTTGCATTCCCGATTGTTGGCTACCTCTGTGGGAAAAGTCAAAGCGGGCGACTTGGGGAGGGGGCTTCGGCAAAGACAAAAGGGAAGATTCCCGCTCCCCGGGGCTCCCCTCCCCTCCCCGCCATCCCAGGCCCTGAGCACGCAACGGCTTTTCTTTCTGCCGGGCGAAGACAGAGGGGCCTTTCAGCCTCCCTGCCTTTCTCGCCGCTTCCTCCCAGCTGCTTCCCCTCCCGCCACCTCCTCTTTTCCCCGCGGAAGCGGCGGGCCGAGGTGAGCGGGGAGGCGGGCAGGGCGAGGGCAGCTACCAGGTTAGGGAGCCTCGGCAAAATGGGCGACTCTCGGGGGGGGGGGGGGCGCTGGGAAGAGCCTTGCGCCAGGCCTGCTTTTCAGAGAGTCCTGCCAGTGCCCACACCTGCGGGGCCCACACCTGACCCCGGGTGCGGCTGGAGGCCGAGCAGCTTCCTGGGCCACCAGGTAGCCGGAAGAGCCTCACAGGCACTCCTGTTGCCCACCAGGCCAAGGCTGGCCATGGCTCCATTCCAGCATCAGCCAAGGGGAGAACCTGGCACCACCACTGGACTGGGGTAAAGTGAGGCTGGTGACTGCTAGTTCATTATCCTCACCCGTGTGAAGGAGGCCTTCTTGGGAAGCCGGTTCCACAAACAAAATTAACATCCAGGAACCCCCGGTTGACCCTTGGTGGGGAACCTCCAGTGAACTCACACTCACAACTCCAGGAGAGGCTTCCCTCTTTCGGTCACCCTCGTGGTTAGGAAATTCCTCCTCCTTTCGACTTTGGTCTCCCACTGGGTCTTGGGTGCATGGGGAGTAAATCCACCCCTTCCCTGGGACAGCCCTTCCAGGCTTTCCTCATGTTTCCCCCATTCGAGGCTAAAAAAGCCCACTTCTTCCCCATCCTTCCTAGAATTTGACTCCCAAGCCCCTTTCAGGCCACATTTGTTGCTCTTCCCTGAACTCTTTTGGGTTGCAAAAGATTTACCCCGGCAACTTTCGGGTTCCCAGCCTTAGGTGGGTTTCTTCCCCTGCCTTTCCAGCTCTTCCTCCCATGTGTCACAGGGTCCTCAGCGGCTGACCCAATGGCAAACAGACCAGAGTCCTCGTCCTTGTCTGAATGCTATCAGGGCTTCTTGCATTGGTCTGTGCTGTGGGTGGGGGTCAGATTTCAAACCACCTCAATTTTGTGGGCTATGTAAGATTTTTGCAATTTTGTTCTTCCCTTCCTAAATACAAATCTAGGCAAAAGAGGCAAATAGATCTCAGCTCTCCTGGCCCGGTGGTGAGATTTTTTTCTCTGTGACTTGGTCTAATCCCATAAGAACCAATGGATGACCTAACACAGGACAACAGGCATTGCCTTTGTCTCCCCCATTTCAGCAACGCCCTTCGGAAGTTGTGAATTTTTCAGTCTTTTGCAGAGATTCTTTTGCAGAGATAATGGGGGCATTAGGCCAAGGAGCAGCTGAAGAGTTCATTGGGGCTGCTGTTCTCTCCACGTTAAAGAGAGACCTGAAGCCCCCCCTACAGATGGAAAAGGCACTCGAGATCTTTGGGACCAACGTCTGGCCACTCCTAGTCAGTGGTCGTCCGGCCTGCGCTTTAAGAAATCCACTGAAATGGGTGGTCGTGGCGGTCAGAATCTGCTTTCCCTAACATTTATCCTGAGTAGCCCCTGAGAAAGTAGCTGCTTGGCAGATAAGCCAGGCTGTCTGAAGGGGTGAAGGGTTTCCTGTCTAGGCAAGGGGTTGGATTAGATGACCTCCAAGGTCCCTTCCAGCTCTGTGTTCTGTTTGAAGCTGGTCCCAGAAAACACACTTACAAGAACGGGACCCTTTTAGACCCCACGGATTTCTCTGCCTTGTTGCACTCAGGCAGTTTCCCTAAAACTTCATCCAGGGATCCAAAGAGAAGAGAAGTGATTAGTGAAGCTGCAAATCCATGCCTGGAATTCAAGATATAAAACAAAGCACCAGCAATGGTCTCCCTCCCCCCCCCATTTCTCCCCCAAAAGAGTCTCTTGGGTGTCTGAAGCTCATTCTGGCCACTGCCTGGCAAGACAAGCGGGTCAGGCCGGCTGTTCAGAAAAGGGCTTTTTCTTATGGGCGTTGGATGCCAGCCCTCACAGCAGCACCCAGACTAGATTTCCCAGGTGGGAGTCAGGGGCTCGGCAGCTGCAGCTGAGCGGAGGGAAGAGGTTGCCGTGGAAGGCCTTATCCTGTCCCTGGGACAGTGGGGTGGGAGGGTCCCTTTCAGGCTCTGGAGCTCAGGTGTTGCTGCCCATTTTGCCAGCTTCTAGAGAACATTCTACACTCCCCCACACACAGTTATGAAAACTAGGAAGTGCCGTGTGTGTGTTTTTGTGCATAGAGTTATTCCAAGGTTCTCCATTGGAAGCTTGTCAAAGGCTGGATGGAGCAAAGGTTAGTGTGGGATTGTGTGCTTGTGGGGGGGGGATGTGAACAGGACAGTGCATTTATTAATGAAGCCCAGCAAAGCAGATCCTTTGCCAGTGACCTGCTTAATTCATAAAACTGCTCATTGTTTCAGAGCTGGCTCCGTATTCCTCCCCCCTTCATCTTCCCCCCTCCCTCCTCATACAAAGATATCATTGTGTTGGGGACAGAATGGTAATGATGGTGGCGTTGTTGTTTGGGGCTAAAGTGGTGGTGGGGGGAGAGAGATTGCAGAAAGCAAGCAAGCCAGTAATGGGCCAAGGAGGCTCCCGAGAAGGTGAAGAGGTTTAAATCAGCTTAGTTCAAATGCCAATTAAAAGTGAAGTGGATTAGCTTCCATGATCCACAGAATAGAGCAGCATTGTGTGCCTGGGACTGAGTGAAAACTTCTTTCCCTCTTCCACAAATTGGCTCAACTCAAGTTTCTCTGTCAGCGCCTCCCCTCCCTTCTCTTTCCATCCCAGGTGATGCTTAAACTCCTGAGTCGGGCCCTGAACCCCTCAGAGGGACGGCAATGCAGGAGCCTTTTCTCTGAATCTCCATATTTCTCCTTGGTTTTGGCAAAGTTGATCCAAGAACTGCGAACCTTTGATCTGAACATAGAAGACTAAAAGCATGGGGTTGTGTGTGCGCGTACATTTTCTCTTGATTCCTGTCATTATTATTTTCCAAACAATGAAAGAAACGTCCCATGTGGAAAAGCCATGATTTGTCCTTTCCAACATCACCGATGATGATGATTCCGTTGCCAGAGCCTTAGTGGTCTCCTCCTCCACCCCAGGCTCAGGGCAGGGGCTCTCCTTCCCTCGTTTTCCTTGGGGAGCCCCTTGTGACGGCAGAGGCAGCCCATCCCGCTGCTCTCCTGGCCAGAAGATCCCTCCTTGCTTTGAGTGCAGATCCAGCCGGTGGTTCTGGCCCCACCCTTGGGCAGTGGAGGAAATGAGTCTGTGCTCCATTCCGGTGAGAGAGCTTGGAGAAGGACCTCGATTGCCTCCCCCCCCCTTCCCTTCTCTCCCTGAGGCCAAGTCCTCTGACCTCTTTCGGTCAGTTTTGCCCCCAAGGCCCCTCTGCAGTGGCCTCGCCTTCCCCAAAAGCCTCTCGCACCTGTGGCAGCTGCCAGCTACACCTGCGGCCCAGGGACCCAGGTGAAGAAGTTTCACTCTCCTCCCTTTGGAATTCAGTTGCTGGTTTTACCCAGAAGGCGAAGGGTGGCTGGAGAGCTTTTTCCCCTGAGCCCCCTTGGCAGGAGAATTAGAAAGCTGCCTTAAGGTTGGCCTCCATGCCCAAAGGGCAGCAGGGAGTCTTTCACCAGAAATACCTTTCTGTGCAAAAAAGAAGATGGGTTGGCATGGCAGGGAGTTGCCGGCACTTCAGCCACAGAGCTAGGGAGGGGCCAGTTTTCACCACCTGGCATGGCAAAGTGGGTGAGAGCAGCTGGGCGGTTCTCCTCTCTTCCGCTGTCCTGCCCCTCTCTTCCCAGGCTCCTGCTGCAAGGTTGCCAGGGCACCTGCTCGGCATCTTTGGGCAACGCAGGGAGGTGGGGAGCCCTCGGTTTGGCCCATCTGGAGCTCCAGCCCCATAGCACCTCACCGTGGCAGGGAGAGGCCTGGGAACGGGGCTCTCAGACTCCCCAATTCCAGGGCCGTCGGAGGGAGGCCGCCTCCGGTTCTCAAGGCCGGGTGGTGGGGGGGGTGGAGAGAATGGCCGGTTGCCTTTCTCAGCTCTTCTGGGCCTTTTCCCAGCCTGCCCTTCGCCTCCTGGCTTGCAGACTGATCCTCCCAGCCTATTCTCCTCCTGACATAAATAAATGGCCCCCACAGTTTGCATTTGGTCAGACAATCAGTCCCCAAACTCCATTCAGCTCCAAAGGGGCCCCTTTCTTCCAGACATGAAAGCCACAGAATGGCTTGCAAGGGATCCCGCGACTCTGTCAAACTGTAAATAAGATGCTAATAACAATCATAATAAAACCGGGTGGGAGGAGGGGGGGGAAAGGGGGAGGGAGAAAGGGGGAAACAGGAAAGGAACAAAACGGGGGACTTTTGCTGGCTGCCGCAGCAACCAAATGAATCTGTAATGACTGAACTGTGTACAAACTGTGGGAGACAATATAATGGCCAGCCTGTCAGCGGGTCTCTGCGCCCGTCCACCGGGGCTTGGGCTGTATCCCCGCGGACTCCCTTTGCTTGGCCTCCCCTTGGCACATGCCACCGCGTCTCCCTTGGCAAAGCCTGGCGTGCCACCTCAGAATGAGGCTACTCTCAGGGTACCTGAATGAGGCCGACATGGACGGTTGTCACATTGCTGAGCCTAGAGAGGAGCCATCAGCCCTGCAGGGTCTTCTGAGAGCTCAACACCCTTTTTGGGATAAGCGTCTTTTCAGAAACTCGGCCCTCCCCCCCCCCAGGGTTTCACTCTAGAGTTGATGCGAGAGCTTCTCACACATCCGTCCCTGGGAGGAATTCCCTGGTCCCTCTGGGGCGAGACCTCCACCGCCACCTCCCAAGCTCAGCTGCCTCCCTCTTCTCCCATGAGGCCTTCCCAAGCCTCCTCTTGTGGGGTTGCCCTGAGCCAGTGGCTTCTGCAGTAGTCATGCGTGGCATTCCCCCCCACCCTGCCCCGGATGCCACCCAGGCAAGGAAAGCCTGGAGAAACCGTGCCCAGGCCTGTCACCATGTTTGAACCCCATTTCTTGGTGGGAGAAGACAGGCGAGCTCTCCCTGCTGTGAAAAGGGTTCATGGCCTGGTTTAGTCAGTGATGGTGTAATTAAATCTACACCAAGGTAGAATACAGCCACGTATCTTCCTCCGGGCCCCTCCCTGGGAAAGACCAGCCTCCGTGAAGGTGGTTGCTGAAGCCAAGCTCTCCAATGGCACCAACCCACAGGGCGGCCGAGGCCTCATGGCATCACACAGAGCTTCACTCTGGTCTGGGTGCAGGGATTTTTGACACTCCATAAATGTTGTAAAAGAATTCCTCAACGTTTTTCCTAAATATAATTTACGAATTATATGGAATTGCATCGAATGAGAAAACAATTATTCAGAATGCCTTTTTAATGTGTAAATCGGATGACACAATCCCGGTAATTGCTGTCGTCTGGGCCAAAAGGGCCCAAGAGACAGAAACTTTATCTGAACAAAAACTGGGTTTGTTTTTGAGACATTTATGAGCAAGAAGGAGGAGGTTCTGGGTTCTTCTATTTCAGTTCAATACGGATATACTTTAAAAAAAAGTCAACTGCTTGACGTTCTTAATGACAGGTTCTGAAAAATGGAACTGGAGCTTTGAATGGTGATGTATTTTTCCCCTGGAGTAACCCCTGGTTTACCATCTTCACAGAAACAATTTGAAATGCATTTCTTCATATGAAACTTAAATTGGATGGCTTACAATGGACCTGACAAGTTAGCAGCTTTTCAATTTTTGTTTGCTTTGGAAGACACTAAATCTACAATTTATTTCTGCCTAGAAACTCTTGAGAGTTACTGGTAATCTGCCAAAGCATGTAAGAATAAAAAGTTTAAAAACCCCGTTTTAACTCAATGGCTGAATTTTAAAGAAAGTTAAACATTTTTATTATCTTTATTATCTTGGGACTTTATTTGTCAAGAGAATTATTTTTCCTGTTAGTTACACCTTACTGGATATTTAGGAAGGACAAATGTAACAGACTCGGATAGGGAGAGGCTTTGGGGTTTTGACACAGCAAGTCACCAGAATATAAAATGAGAGCAAATCTTACCAGCCCTGGTGATGTTGCCTAATTTGGGTAGAATCACAGGCCTGGAAGGGAGCTTGGAGGTTTCCAGCCTTGTTCAAGGCAGGAGTCTTAACACCACCCCAGTCAAATGGATGTCCAGGCTAGTTTTGAAAACCTCCAGTGACAGGGCACAAGCATTGATTAATTGTTGTCAAGAATGTATTCTTACTTCTATGTTGTATTTCTCTTTATCGGCTTCCACCAACTTTGACACGTGTAATTTAAGCTTACCTCTAAAATTGGAATCACTGGGTTGACAATTAAGTCTAGACAGGAAAGAGCAAATGCTCCTTCATCCGACATGTCTAGTATGCACCGATGTCGACCATTACTATCCCAAAATCAACATTAAGGCCTTGCCTTAATTCTTGCATTGCACCAATTCAAAGTTTACAGACTCGGTTTAACTTTTCTACTCCACTCATCTTTTTCAACTGCAGAAAAATGGGTAGATGGGATTGTGGATCTCACACCCATATTGGCAGTATGGCAATTTGGTTCTTTTGTGGGCACACGGGGGTTAACAGGAGGAAAGCAAGGGTGCTGGTCCCTCTTTCTGGAAAGGGTGGTCGGGCAGTTTCCATTTGCAGAGTGAAGTCACCTTTCCACGGATGGAGAAGGAAGCTACCGCTGGAGGAGCTGAGCTGCTGGAGGCAGTCAGGGGAGGCCCTGCTCTCTCTGGGGGAACTTAACCAGGATAAACCCCTCTTCTACAGAGGCTGATTACCTCTAAGCAGATTATAGGATTTGAAAATACTTTGAATTCTCCAAATTCAAGACCGCCTGGCCATGGTCTTCCTCTTTTACACCCTCCAAAGCTGGGCTTTGCCATCGAAGGAGGAGGGGTCTGAGCAAGAGAAAGGGCGGGGGGTGGCATGCTGGGATGGTGGGGGGGGGGGGAGACGCCATCTGTGCAGCACCTTCCCAGCCACTTTCCACTGTCAACTGGGTGACCGGGAGACATTTTCTCAGGGAATTCAGCTAGAATTCCTGGAGTCTGCCGCTTTCTGGGGGTGGGTGGGGGGGGCATCAAAAGGAAGAGGGCGCATTTTCTCAGATGAATCAAGACGGTTGCTCGGGTGCCCCCCTTTCTTCATGCAAGGGCAAGGGAATTGGGGGGGTGGGGTGGAGGCAGCTTTGTCTCTTACAAGGAGGCTCCAAATGGTTAATTAAGACAATGGAACAACTGAGGCTCAGCCGTCTAGACTCTATTATAGAGGAGCTGCACGTTCCCCCCAGAATGTTAACAGGATCGGTCGCCTGCCCCTCCCACTCTCTCCCCCCGGGAGCCCCCCCCCATCCTTTGGCCTTGCCCTGAAACAATCAGGGGCTTGTGAAAGCATCCTGGCTGCACCTTGTGGGAGGCAAAAGGCGCCTCTCTCTTCCTTCCCAGGCGGTTTTTCCACACGCAAAAATATTTGGAGCCAGATTCTCTTTTGGGGAATATGTTTGGGGGGGATGCCCAAAATAAAAACTCTGTGCTGCTGAGCCGATTCAAGGCGTACATGTTTGCAGTGCTTCATCAGTGGCTGCTATCTGTTTGCACAATGTAGGGCAAGCTCCGGGGATGCCCAGGGCTCTCGCTTAGAAATGAAAAAAAAATGGGCCAGTGGGAGATTCATCGGGCATTTCTGCCTCAGGATTAAGCCTAAGCAACTCTGGAACGCAGGGAGGAAATTGGGTTAGGGGGACCTAATCCCCTCCGACTGCCCCCAAATCCCTCTTCTCTGGTCTTCCTTGCAAAATCACATGAAGCTGTAATTTTTAAAACATAATTTATAGCCAGGCTAGTTATGGTAATGTGAATTATTAAATTACTCCGTCTTCAACTTCCTCCCACGTTATTATTGCAGTTTAAACTCTAATCTCCCTAGAAGAGAAATTGTGTTTCTGGAAGGAACTGCAATGCTTACAGACACCTCCCTTGGGAGCGGTGGGGGGGGGGGAGGACTGGCTAAAGAACAGGATTTGTAGCAGCTCTGGGTGAATCTGACCTTCCTGAAAAGCAGCAGAAGAGGTTGGGGGAGCAAAGCGGAAGGGTAGGGGACTCCTCAGCTGGCCAAAGCATCTTCATCCGTGAAGATCAAAAGAACTTTGCAGGATGAACAGAGAAGAAGCAAGATGGAGACCCTCTCAGACTAGGAAATGGACGCCTTCTTCTGTATCAGTTGATCTCCTGAGGGCAGAGACCCTTCAACCTGACCAGCAGCTGAGAACAGAGAGAGGGGGCCGATAGTCCTGGAAATGCTTCCCTCACAGTGAGGAACTCTCCTGCTGGACGGTCTATGGAGCCATGCTAGATGGTGTCCATGCTGGATGATCCTGACCTTTGACCTCAATATATTTCTTTTTGCACTGTTCCTAACGGCACATATTATATTGATTCAATACCCCCCCCCCCCGAAAGTGAAGAAGAATGGAAAGGAAGGCTGAAGACCCCTGGTGGCCAACGTGAATACCATTTCTTCTTAAAATCAAGGGCAGTCTCAGGAAATGGACTATTGGTGGACTTTAGGTTAAACGGGAGAATAAGAGAACCTTGATAAAAAGAATCTCTCTTGCACCATGTTCAGCTCTGCTTTTCAAAAACCTTCTACAGAAGAATTCCCTCCCAACCTACTTAGGAATAAATGTTCTTGGGGGGCGGCGGAGGACAGAGGGGGGGGGGTCCTCGCTCAGCAGAGAGAGATGGAAATTCCTAGATGGGGAGATGATTTTACACAAAGTTATAAACGATGGGACGTTTGGGGCGATCAGCGGGGGGCTCCCTGTCTGCCCCCACCAATTCAGGTCCCGGGAGGCCAGAGGGCTTCTCCTATACCAGGGGGAAAAGGGCTAAAGGTGGTGGATGATGTTCAGGGCAAAAGGTTTAAAAAGATGCAGAAGGAGCCCCCCCCCCCCCCCCAGCTTCCCCATGCCCTGCTGTGGCCTGAGTGGCGGTGAAGAGAGCAGAGCCAACATCCGCTCTGTGCTGGCACTGCTGTGGGGAAGGCCTGGCCTTTCTGGGCTCACCAGGAGACAAGCCAGGAGGAACAGGATGGAACGGCTGTTCTAGAGAGGAAGGGGCTTTGCCAGGGAGACCCCAGGGATGCCTCAGCCAGAACACTCTTTGGGGGCAGAAAAAGGCCTTGGCATGGCCTCCAACCTTTGCCCCCCTCTGGCATGTGCGTGGGAGGGCATCTGTTCCAGGGGGAGACCTCATGCCAGGACATCCGAGAAGCCTCCCCCCCCCATGCCCAGGAGGCTGAGTCTAGTCTGGTCTTCAGCTGCCAGGAGCGGCTGGGGGAGGGGGGGCTGAGAAGGTCAAGCTGGACCGGCAGGGACCCCCTTGGACCGGCAGCGGCTGCTCTGAGGGAGCCCAGGGGGGGGGAATCTCTTCCCCCCCGCAGTTCATCCGAATTTACTCACACCCCCCGGGCACAACTCCCTCCTCAGGGAGCCGCCGAACAGGCTTCTCTTCGCTCTGCCGAAAGGCTGCCCCCCCCCCCCCGCTTCTCGCTCCTCTTGCCTGGCCCGGACGGGCGGGGGGGGGGGAGTGTGGCGGTGGGATGAGCGCTCCGCGCGCTTCTGCATCCCGGCCCCCTTCCCCTCCCAGAAGCGTCCCTGCGAAGCTGCCGCTCGGCCCCGGGAGCCACGGTCCGCTCGTCTCCGCGCAGCAGCTGCCCCAGCCGAGCCCGCGTGGCTTCAGAATCGCGGCAGGAGGAAGGATCCAGCTACGCCTCTCCCGCCGCGGTCAAGTACCGGGCAGCCATCACCCCGGAAGCAAGAGGCGCCCCTTCTGCAGCCTGGCTGCGTTCCGAGGGTCGAGGCCGATTCCTCCGCAATGACTCCAAGGGCCGGCCCTGCTCCGCCACAGCCGCCCCTGCCGACAGAGCCTTCTGGAAGAAGCGAGGTTTCAGTTGGGAAAATGGGACAGTCGCAGACCAAAGTCCCAAAGTGCCAGGGAATTTCTGGACGCCTGCTGGCACTCTTGGTGGCCACGAAGAGACACGCAGACACCTGTAGACTCTGCAAGGGAGGCCACCCAGCACCCCAAAGGGAACGGAGACTCCAGCGCCAGGCTGACCCATCCACTCCAAGGCTACCCAGGTCAGACCAGCCACCGAGTAAGCAACACCCCAATCAGGAAACGGCCAAAGAGCCCTCAGTGAACAGCCCAACCACAGAACCTTCAAACACCCCCCAAAGCCCCCCACACAGACGGGAAGAGCCCAGGATATGAAGGACAGCAATCCGCACTCCTTGCTAGCATGATGCCGATACCTAGTTAGGGTAAATGAGAGGTCTGCAAGAAATCAAACCACTTCAAAGCCCCCCCCCCCCGTCCCCCGGTTCCTTCCTGCTGAAGGGCAGAAGTTCTCCCCCTTTGGATAC